>NW_011350467.1:0-40690 GCF_000735185.1 Notothenia coriiceps
CCTTTGGAGTGTCTGCATGCAAGCAGTGAGCTCTGTGGAGAGAAGGCTGTCTAACGGCAGAAACTCAGCTGAAAGCCTAAAACTCATTTTCTGCAGGTAAGGAAGTTGTATGATGAAGTTTGGGTAATAGGTTTAGCCCAAAATGGATGCAAAGCGTGGTGCAGTATATCAATCTTCAAGTACCTCATGGCAGCCCTCTTTCTGATAGCTGTAATATATATATGTAACACAATTCAGAAATAATTTAGGGCTGTGGAATTACTTACAGACAACACATTTCCTCATAATGGTGAGTAACATGAAAGAAATGTAGTCGCATTAATGACTTGGATTTCTAATCTGCAGAAAGGCTTTGATGGATTCGAGGCAGCAGACTGATGTGCACACACACATATAAATTCATGTAAGACATGTGATCTGTAGATATGTGCACCCAGACGCTATCTGCCCACAACTGAGGAAATTGCACATCATGTGTGCTAATGACGTGTGGAGGAAGACTGGGACAAGGCCTACATACTGATGGGACTTTGAGGTGATGAAAGCAGGAACGCAAGTGTGCTATCTCGTAATGAAAAGAAAGCAAGGACCTCAGAACTTGTTAAGTGGATTTTTAATACCACAGCACTGATGATAAGGACAAGCCCTGTAAGAGGAAATTCAAATTAATGTTTAGCACAAAAAAAGTGACATAAAGTCTTATCTTGAGATGAACATCAGCAGCTGTGATGAAGACCTCTGCACAGAGGGGAATAACTTAAATAAGTGGTGCATGATTCATTCTGACATCGGATAGATTAACATGCATGGAGTCACCCTGCAGTTGGCTGGAAGCCGGTTGTGGACTTTTTTATATAAGTCTTTAAAGAGCCTGTGACAGCCTCCCAACAACTGTTGTGCAATGAAATATTGGGCTACTAGTCATCTCGAATCGTCAGTTTAAAAAAGAAGGTGCGATACCGTTCCGATAAATATCAATAATTTCGAACATCGCGGGGAAATTACTTCGACTCATTTTGAAGTTTTGGGGGAAGCCGGAAGTGACGTCAATGGAACGCTTCACCGTGCGGCGAGAGAGCCAAACACGGACAAAGTGTGTTGTCATGCGTAGAAATTGTGAATTACTGAGTTTAGGCACGTTAATAACGTTTTAATGAAGTTGACAACAGTATATTCATATTTGTCAGTGCTTTCATGTCAATTCGGCGAATATAAACATAAATTATCGTGGTGAAGATGATGATTAAATTAGGATTAAAAATCGGTAGTGAGAGCTGCTGCATTTCCTCCCGTCAGATGTGATATAAAAACAAATCGATTATTTTTGAAGTTGTAAACTCAAGTGGATGAAACTACATTTATTAGTGCTTTCATGTAAATTCGGCGAACATATGATACATTAAATGATCGTGAGGATGATGATAAGGACAGAGGGTGTCGTATTGTCATACTGATATTCTGTACAAACTGTGAAGTCCACTGAGACAAATGTAACATTTGTGATATTGGGCTATATAAATAAACATTGATTGATTGATTGATTGATTGATTGATTGATTTAAAAACCGTTTGTTTGAGCCGGTCTGCATTTCCTGATGAGAAAACAAACGCTTTTTGTAGTTGTAGTACAGCAACATGGATTAAACGTGTGTTTTTTTTTTACCAGAATGTTGGGGAAATTAATGGATAAAATGCACGGATTATTATTATTATTATTCCCACTCCGATCGGGACACTAGGTCCACCGTTTCCCCGCAGCGAGGTTCCCCCCATTGACAGTTTACGTGGGCTGGGTGCAGTGGCGGACTGGCCATCGGGACGAATCCCGATGGGCCGGTACCGAAGTGGGCCGGTCGGATAAGTCACTAGCACATCCCCCACTCCCCCCGTTGACAATTTACTAGCGGTACCGAAGTGGGCCGGTCGAGAGTCCCGGGATGATTTTTAGTCCCAGTCCACCACTGGACATGACCGTATGATCGCCCATATTGACGCACCTAATTCCTAAACTTCTAACAGATACAAAATAAACCGATCCTTCAGCCTCATATGAGCTCTCAGACACATTCAAAATTAAACTGTCATCGCTGTCTGAGCTTGCTGCTGTGTGTGCCATCGTGCGTTTACATGCAGGTGCTGGGATCCTGAACCGTGCAGCTGGAGCGCTGTGCCAGCAATGACGTCACACATAATTTGGCGGGACTTGAAGAATCCCCGAGAAGATCCAGAAAATTGTCAACATTGAAGGGCAGATTAATGGTTATCAAAGTACAAATATCCAAAATCAGTTCAGTAACGGTTTTCAAGGGGACAATATATACTCAAATTGATGGGTTTGGATGATGGGGGAAACCCGTGTCACAGGCTCTTTAATGGTCTATAATTCAACTGGTTTGTTGTCATGTATAAAGCAGTACATTGAGTAAAGTTTCAGCTTCAAAGTTACTTTGGAATGAACCATAGGTCAATTTTAAGAGCCCAAAGTGGAGACATTTTCCAAATAAAAGTGTACTCTAGTGAGGACAGGGGACGTGGAATCATGCATACTGTATTAGATCTCTGTCAAAGCAAATATGCAGATGTTCATAGACATCAGCTGCTGAAAGTTACATTGCCCCTCAGGGCTACACAAAGTGTGCATTTGCAATACAATTATAATACAAGTCAGTAGGTATGCTATTATATATAGGCCAGTGTTGGGTTTTCTTGTTCTACTCTTGATACCTTCATTTCGATCCATTTATGTAATTTTGCCCAACATTTCAGTCACGATTACATTGTACTGACCAGAACAAGTCAGATGGGACATGAAGCACATGTTGTAAACAAATCCCGAAGTCAAATATCAGCCAAGTTTTGGTGGGTGATAACTATAAAAATGGCAACCTGTACAAATGATTACCAAAACTGTTAACATCCATCAATGTTCACAAGTCAATTATTACATTACATTACATTGCATTGCATTTAGCTGACGCTTTTATCCAAAGTGACTTACAATAAGTGCGTTCGACCAACAAAATACAACCTTGAAGAAAACAGAATAATATAAGTACATCAGGTTTCATAGAGCCAAAACATTTCAAGTGCTACTAAACTGGCTTTAGATAAGCCAGTGCTTTGTTAGTATATAAGTGCTTTGTTAATAATTATATCGCTCGAAGTGGAGTCGAAAGAGATGAGTTTTCAGTCTGCGCCGGAAGATGTGTAGGCTTTCTGCTATCCTGATTTCAATGGGGAGCTCATTCCACCATTTTGGAGCCAGGATAGCAAACCCACGTGTTTTTGCTGATGGGAACTTGGGTCCCCCTCGCAATGATTTCCTGTGTTCTCCATATAACATGGTTTTGACTTGTTTTGATTGAATGATTGCATGACTTTGTTGTAGCAATGTTGCAAGTGATATCATAACCATGGCAAATACTAAAAAAACAGAAACAAAATTCAAGTTGTACAGTTGTAAAACATAAATACATGTTTTTACCAAAGAGAAAATCTATCTCGCATTTTGCTTCTGACATAAATTCCTTACATTATCCAAAGACTTTAACAAAAAAACCCTTTCAAATGTGCCTGTCACATACCAAAAAGTTTGTGAAGTATGTTCATATTCTGTTAATGAGAAACATTCCTCACATGCTTACACATTAAACATGTTCCTTCTGCTTGAAAACTGCTCTTTTGCTTGCAGGGCAAACTCAGATTCCCAAGGCATTAAAGGTGGATTTTGAAGTATACTACAAAAGAAATAGCAACACATGGAGTTGTTAAAAAAGTGTGGGCGGTCTGGGGAAGCATTTTTGTTTGTTTCATCCTGTTTTCTAGCAGATATTTTATGACAGACCTTTTTTGATCCCGGTAGCTATTTTCAGGTAAAAAAAACAGACTGTCCGGATTTATTTAATTTTCTCATTGATCTTTTAACTAATTATAATTCCTTCAGCTATTGTACTTAGTCAATTATAACACTTTTAACATGCTTTTATTATTATGCACATTTTCCCATTGTAAGATCTGAACAAATCTTTGGGAAACCAAGCACTCATCTCCCAGTGTGTGACGGAAAGAGAAACAAGCCAGTGGTTGTTTCTGCTTCTGTGGTGTGTTTTAAAATTTTCTATCATTTATTGCATCTTCTAAAAACATCCTTAGAAGGCAAATCATTAACCGATTCCCTGTGTATAACAGCTGTGAAAAAGACAATTTAACACAACCAATCCCGACAACCATCGCTGGGTTTGTTTTCCTCTCACGTGATGGATAGGATAGAGGTATTGATCTGCTTGAGAGCGCCAAACTGCGGCTTGTGTGTGTGCATGTTTGAGAATATGTGCGCATGGTGTGAATTATTCCTCAATTATTGATTGTTGCCCTGTTTCATCTGAAACTCTTTGGAGAAGAGGCATTTTCCCCTTTAATCCATCTCTGAAATGTCTGATAGCTTTTGCTTTCACATGGCTCATAATAATCACTTCCTTGTTGCACTGACAATGTGTTTGCTCTTCACTTACGAGGTGATGGGGCGAAGGGTGGGTTATTTGAATAAAGCACACTGATCCAACACATTCCTTAAAACATGTAATTACATCTATATAAGGCGTATAAGCCTTTTATATTAGCATATATATATATATATATATATATATTAGCATTTATATTTTTAAGTTAAACATATCTTGTTTTTTTTACTCCGTCTACACATGCAGATTGCAGAAATTTAGAAACAATAAGTCAGGATTTACAGGAGGTATGTGCTGAATCCACTTCCTCATGATTTATTTGGCTGTCATTTCAGGAAGTCAATGCATTATGTTTAAAAAACAGGTAAAGGATCTATTATATTTCCAGAACATTTTGTTTTTACATTGTCTGTTTCTTTAGATTAATCAACAAGACATACCATGTTAATAAGTACAATTCAGATGATTTGTTAGGGAGTGCCAGACTAGCAGTTGCACTTGCTTTCAGTCTTTTCCCTTTGCTAAACGAATGACATTCTGGCTTTAGCTTCAAATTTTGAGCAGTGCATTGACTATAGAGTACGACTTGCTGTAAACATGAACAAGCATTGGTATGGCTTTTAAAGCAGACAGTCCTCTCTTAACTGTCCAGCAGCATCTAGGTGCCTCATAATGATTTATACAAGCATCTGTGAATACCAATCAGGGCTGGCTGATGTGTTCCTGCTGTCTGTTTGGCAGCGAAAATAAAGGGCAGAGCGGGAGCTGAATGTTCATCATTTGATATTAACACCAGACAAAGCGGGCCTCTTTGATCAAGGCCCGAAGGTCAACCGCAGCAGCTGTTGCGCGCCCCAACAGGAGGCAAACCTTTTCTTCTTCATCCCGGGGGGTGGCAGCATCCCGCCAGGCAGAAGCTGCTCTACGTGTGTGTTTGGAAATCTTAAAGCGGAGTGGACATTGGGAGTATTTCTGAATTGCTCTGGTGAGGAAAAGAAACAAGCACAGTGCTTTCCAGAAGCATGATCTTGTTGGCAAACATTTATTTCATTCATTTCTAGTCGTGTTTCTGTGTGTTTTTGATATTTTATGAGCTTTAGTGATAAAATCAGTTAGCTGTTGTGACCAAAACTCATGCTATGAGAGCTGTGATTGAACCAAAACAGTAACGTTGCAGCATGGATAACTACAATAGATGTTTTCTGTAGGTGCATAACTACATTCAACCATGTACACATTGTGGTATTGTTTTCACAATGTTTTTTGTACATTGTTATTAGGAAAGAATATTGATTATGGCACCTTTAATATTTTAGTGTTGAATCTGCTGCAGTACAGGATTATGTTTGTTTAGTTTGGTCTTACAATTTCCCCTGTGGTCCCAATATAAAAGTAATCTTTTCAAATAATAAGTTTCACTTTTTTATTTATCTTTTTTACTCAAGCAGTGTGATATCCGTCTGTGTGATCATATAAAAATTGCTTGTGTGTGTTTGAGCACTTTGTCAGAAACGACACACATCACTGCCATCCTTTTACTGATATTTGTCCTTCTATATATTTGATCTGTGCCCAGTATGTCAGAGTGGATCTGCTCTTAACTACCAAACCACAAAATTGCAGCCTGCTGCTATCGTACTGTACGTGTGACACTGATTTTATATTTTACATTCTGCCCTGTAACAACACGGTAACGCAGGTTTACTTGTCACTGCAAATGTCAAGCATCAGGTACCCTTAAAAAGGTCAGCATTTTATGGGATGTTTAACATGTCGGAGGGGATAACAGGAGCATTTCCCCAGCAGAACCCAGGAAGCGTCGCAGCGAATGTTAAAACATTGGTGAAATGGCTGTATGACAACCGGATGACCCCAAGCTGTGTGACCTTTGAAAGGTGAGGGAAAGTCCATTCTCCGACCCTAATCCATTTCATCCATGAAGGTACCTGTCATATTTTTAAATGGCACAATACTTTTCATTTGAATAATTGCTTTGACACAAATATAAAGTTGTCATACTGAAGATGAAACACTGAATGCATAATCACACCAACATCTATTCATGGATCCTATCAGTCTCCTTTATTCCATTTCAAATTTAAATCAAGGGTAGCAGTAACTAGCAGATCTTAGAGACATTTATTTGTACAGTATATGTAAAGTTAAAAAAATTGTCCACAGAGGTGAGTAGGATGATGCTGATAACTTGAATTAGTCTGGTAATTGGTTGAGGTGACTCCACCAGAATAAATGTGATCTTACGAGAACAAGGTGAAAAATATTAAACCACAAGTACAAATTATTTCTTACCTCCAGATGATTTCTACATTTGGATATTTCTACCTAAATATAATTTATAAGCACTTTTTTCCACTCACTGCCCTGCAGATATGGTCTTTATCCTTGTGTTCCGACAATACTGTAGCGCCTGTTTTGCTTATTTGATTTCCCCAGACACCTACAAGTTGTTCACATCCACAGTTCAATGGAGGAGACACTGGCACAAATTGACATACGGTGAGCTTTTTAAATATTTACTCACAATATGTTCCTGCTTGCAGTTGGCAGCCTGTGTTAAGTATGCAAGTAAATGTCGATCTGATTAATGAATGAGTTGTCTGACTTGGCCTTACTGTTTCCACAGATGGTGACCTCTTTCTTTGCTGCCATGAGGGAGAAGAAGTAGCGGGCAAAGCAAGGATAACAAAGAGAAAGGAAAGTATTCAGGATAAAAAGCTAGACTTGTATTGGTGAAATTACACGTTGATCCTTAACGATAGTGAAAATCAACAATTGCTGGCTTAGTATTTACTGACATTTCTTAAAGTTCTACAATGTGAAGCCCACATACTTTGGTTCATTTTTTGAGGAATACTACGCCAAAAATGTGTGTCCTATAATACTCCCTACTGTAAAAAGGAATTGCTGCTTGCTCCTTCTTCCGAAGACAGCAGCTGAGTCCGTTGATCCACAGATGTTAAACATGAATACCAATAGAAACACAGTGTTACAGCAAATGTCAAACAATTAGTCTTGCAGCACAATGTTCTGCTGTCAAACATTGTGACCATAATGTTTCAATCTTCACTTTGGCAATAAAATGCCTGATACACTGCTTTCTGTGCAGCTTTGTAGGTAGGAGGCACAAGACACAATTCTATTTAACTACGCTACGAAGAAATTGAGGTGAGATGGTCAGCTTAGGTTAAATGCAGTTAATGTGCTTTCAAAAGCTGTAACTATTCTCTCATTTACCATTACCATGCAATGATAGAAACAGAAAACGAGATATTGTAATTTAAAAAAACTGTTGAATGTAAAGTAAAGTACAGTACAAATTATAATAAAATGTTCTTATATAAAAAAGGGCTACTTTAGTAGTGGCTTTTCAGGTATATCGTAAAAGGTTTTAGAATTAGACTATTTATACTGGAATAAAACCATTGTGATGTCACTGTATATCTTGTATTTAAATGTACAGTGAGTACTGACAATGCTCTTCTTTCCTCTCTCCAATCACAACAGCAATTAACCAAATGCCAACAAATGTCAGAGTATTCATTGAAAGGTTTTATTGAATGTCAAGTGAGGCTTTAACTGGCAGTTTGATAAGTGTTTCAGCTGCAAATGCCCTCACAAACAACAAATGTACATGATCCACATTTAAAGGCCCCTCACAGCTGTGTTCAATACCTCTGGTTGATTATACCTCTGCTAAGGTTTAAGGTGGGCAGAGCTGAGCAATGAACTACTGCATGTGAGGTCGCCAGGCTGCACATACTAATAAGGGTGATAAAGGTGCAATTTGTCCCACCCAAACAGGTGCAGCAATGCTAAGAGGAGAGTCAAGGAGATCAAGCCACCGACTGTACACACCCACGCAGGTCTCTTCTCAGCAGATATAATTAAGATAACCTGTGTGGGTTTACCATTGGTGTGCAGGGCTTTCAAATGCAGACTATGTCGTTTTGAGTGTACAGTATACATGTCTGGAGCTTTCAACAATATGGGCAAACAGTCCTGCAACATTGCTGTTATGAGGGACAACTCCGGGAGGAAAATAAACAATTATCTTCTTAGAATAAAGGCAGTTTGACTTGACAGTTATCCTTACAAATGACCAAAGAACCAGTGGTCCATGGACATTGACATGTGTCCAGGAATTGGGTTTCCTGAAATGTTTTATGCAACTGATTTTGACGCCGGGGAAATACACAGACCAAAACCTGAAAGCACACAAAAGCTGAAACGTAAACTTTAACATAGGCTTAATGCAACAGTCTACATGTCTCATTAATATCTCCTCTTACAATATCATCCTTACAGATAAGCAACACACAACACATTATTTTTAAATATACATATCGATAAGAATGTTTTTATATAATTATTTTTAAAATAACCCATTATTTAATTCATAAATAAAGAGAATACTCTATCTTCGAACAACAACGCTCTCATTTTAGTGCAAAGAGTCAGATTGGATAAACAAATTCAGTGATTCGTTTTCCACTTTTCAAACTCAAATTATCGGATTATGACTCGCAATGTTTGACTTGTGCCTCAAGGGGAGAACACAATGTGTGAGAGCCAACAAGGTTAAGTTCACCCTCTGTGCCAATAGCACAGGGATACCCCAGGGGTTGTTTCTAGGGCCATAATTATTTAGCATGTACGCCAACCCTACTGTTGTCAAAGTGTAAGCTTCTAAGTGCTAAAGATATTTGTATCTTTGACACAACATCTAGGAAGGCCCTACACTTTATAAAATCGTTATAGGATTATTTTTGTGTGACTAGTCAAACAGTTTTGACCGGCAATGCCAATCAGTGTATGGTGTAAAAAATGATTGCCCAATTGATGGCCCTCTCATATCAGAGTCTAAAAGGCTTTGAGAGATTTGACATTCAAGATGGCAAAAAGTTAATAAACAAAGATTTGATCACAATGTTGGAGCCATTTCTCTAACTGTACCTGCACTGTGGCTTTCTCTTTTTGAACAAATAAGAGAGACTATTACAAATCGCTGAGGCAGGTAATTACTCCAAAACGAATTAGCTGACAAGTCAAGGAGAGCTAGAAATGCAGAAATAAGGGAGTGTGCAAGACTTATTTTCACAAGAAAGAAAAGAGAAAAAGCAATTAGATGGAAAATGTATGGCAATGTAGCCATAATGGGGCACTGGGAGGAGATGCAGAAAGATGTAGTTTAATGAGATAAAAACGAAATACTACCAATAAACATATATTTTAATCACACATACACTATATCTGTTTAAATATGTTACTGTATATCCTAATCCTCATTCACTCGTATAATTCCTCTCCAATACTTTCTCGTCATGAAGATGTCTTTCTTTCCTTTCATTCATCCCCTCTGCATCACTCACTCACTGTTTGTCCTTTTTATATTTTTCATATACCACATTTTATTTTAAATCTTTTCCCTGCTCTTTACTCGTTACATTTTCTTTAGAGTTGATAGCGTCCAATTACTGCCTTTCCTTATTGCAGTAGATGACCATATAACACTATAGGACACCTCCAGCACACATTCACGTGGTAAATAAGATTCCTTTAATTAACAATACTCTATCAATTACCAGCACTTCTAAGCCTTGTTAAGCAGCTTTAAATCCGGGCTTTTCGTCCTATTTATTTATTTGAATGTACCCCCCTCAATAATAACTTGTTTTGTGTTTTTTTTCTAATTGCCCCTTAAGAACAAAACAATGTAACACCACCAGTTACAAGCTCAGGACCTTTTATTTTATTTATTTACTTGTGCCAGAAACTTTGGGAAGCCAGTCAAACCATATGTATGCAGAACACATCTGCTGTTATTGATAGTGTGTCTTCATTTGTAAGTAGAATGGATCACAGTAAACAGAATGTTTTTCAAGAAGAGGAGTTTGATTTTGAGAATCTACAACATCTGGGAAGTTTGGGGGGTACAGCATTTACTTCCTCCTCTCCACTATTTCATTATGTTTGTCGCACACTTTTGCAATAGATTCTTTTTCTTTTAACAACGTTTTATTTTGATCTTGAATTGTATTCATCAGATAAAGTAGGCTTTTGCCTTATTTTATGGGACAACATACTCAACCTCAGGGTTTTGGAGTCCTTCATAAATGTATTTTCAATCCTCCTACAGAACTTTTGCAAAGACTCTACACAAAGTCTAAATTATTTTTGGTTTATTATATCTTGGCTTAGGTTTCTGGAAATTAACTAAGTTCACCGAACAGTAATAAGATAGGAACAACAATTCTGAAAATAGCACTTCCTTACAGCTGCATTAACACTTTTTTGACTTTATTGTAAAAAAAGAAAAAAAGGTGAGAATAAGACTGCGGGAGAGTGAGATAAAAAATATACAGAGCAAAGAGAAAGCTAGAAAGAGAGATTTCACTCTTCCCTGGAAACCTCTCTGTGTTTCTGAAATATGACACCACGTCAAATTTACTTATGGAGATCATCTCGAATTCCCACGCCAACTCCCTGTGGTCATGTCAGTTTTCTGAAGCTGCCACATTTGTGTCAACATCTATCTGTTACAGTTCAGCCTGAACATTAAGCCAGAGGCCCCGACTGGAGTGACAAATGTATGCCGTGCCCACTACAATCCCGCCATGGTCAGCCGGCCGGCACATAGTTGTTGTCGTGTGAATACAGATGATGCACGTCTGACTGGTTTGTATTCCTCGATGAATCTGAACGTATATCACAGAGGAGAGGATTTTTCAGAAGCTGATGTCTCATTCAGCGAGCAGACAGAAGTTAAGTCCAGTGGGAGCGGAGCTTGTATAAGATGGATGAAGGGTAGACATGGAGGAATGAAGGGATAAGGGGATGAAGTTATTTTTTCTATCTCCATATCACCAATCTCAACATTCCTCCATCCATCTATTTGTTCATTCTTCTTCATCTCTCATCGGACTCTTTCAGGAAACATATTCATCATGGAGTTCCTCTTTCTTAACACCTCTCATAATTCCATCTCTCTATTGTGGCGTCCGCTTGTTTTTCGTCAGCATTTCATTAGTTTGTCCTTGCATTCCTCCTACAATTTTTGCACTCCTCTAACCCTAACCATCGCAAAATATTTCCCTCTTCCTCCATCAGTCCATCTGTCTATCCCTTAAATCTTCCTTCACTCAGTTCTTCTATCTGTCTTTTCATGCATTCCGGGATCCTTCAACTTTTGTTATCTTTGCATTTCTCCAACAAACTATTTTTCTTTCTCTGTTTTTCTCCATCTTTATATCATATTGTCCAGTTTGCAAAGTATACCATGGCTTTGGAACTTTTCTGGAGCTCTCATTGGCTGTAACTTCAGGACCAACTCCAAGATATTTAGCACTGCTAGAGATCTGAGATCCTTCTTCAATGCTTCTTTGAACAGTTCTCACAAGATTACAAAGCCGATTTTTTTTAAATTATACATAAGAGCACAATTATTTTAATTGACACTCAAAGAGCAAAACATCGGCTCAAATCTCCAAAACTCTAAACACGTTTTCAGCTTTTCACACAATTTGCAAATCAACATGGCACTTTTTGCAAACCACTGCACACATTTCTCCACGTAAGACACAGGAATCTGAATTAAAGTCACGTGTTAGCTGGTTTAGAACACTGATATTTAAAATGCCTCACACATGGACCAATGATCAAGAAACACGTTCCACCTGACCAAACACCTGGTAGCATAATTGTTGGCTCATCAATCAGGATGTTCGCACTATAAAAAGACCATAGGTGAGTACTTTCTTACAGCAACAATGGAAGCCAACATGGAATCAAGAGCAAGAGGAAGAGGAAGAGCTGGGCTGAGAGTGAGAGGAGGAGGAAGAGGTGGGGTGAGAGTGAGAGGAGGAAGAATGAGAGGTAGAGGTAGAGCTGGAGGGAGAGGACGTGGAGAAAGAAGAATACTCTCTAATGAAATGAAATGTTATCAACCATGGTGTGACGATGAGAGAGCTGGACAGAGGGTTCAGCCTAATCTAAACAGATTTACTGTTGCCTCTGTAATCCGGACACTTAGTCTTGAAAAGGTTAGTTACCAGTGTTTAGCTCTGCATAATTCATATATCAGTGCTTATATCTGTTGTGTGTAACCTATTTACTTCATTACTGTAATTGAATTGTTTGCATGTTGCATACAATAACTGTACACAAATCCGGCACAATGTACTGTGGTAGACTTACTTTTATGCAACACAGACACTGACCAACCACTATGTCTTTGTTGTTTATATGAAGCACTGAGAAATAAAGAGGTGCAGGTGGAAGGCTAAGGATTATCAATGAGGCACAGGAAGCAGCAGTTACAAACTGGGTTTTTAGCAAACAATGCATCACACTTAGAGAGATCCGAAGCATAGTAACTATGTGCTGAGATGCATGTTGCACAATGTTATTTTTGAATAAAATGTGATTTTTTTTCAACAACTCATTTGTATTTCAGGGGGGTCAGATGTCTACGGGGGCCCCAAGGAGATCCTCACGGTCTTTCTTCGGAAGCTCCTTGAGTCCCAGCCACACGTGACCCCACCGTGGCCAGGGACATCACCCGACCAGCTGCGGTGGCCACGCCCTGGATCAGATTATTCATCTGTCCAATGCAGTGGCCCGCATAATCACTCCGGTCCAGAGATGGGGAGGTGGGGGCATCCTGTTGAGGAGCAATCAACGAAACGCCCAACACACCCAGATTATTGGCTGCTGCCGCCATCTGAGTTCCGAGCCGGAATATCTTATATCGGATATTCTAGCATCTCCCGGTCACGAAGCAGCAGGGGCAGAGGCTTTCTCCCCTCTGCCCAACCTGCTGCCCCTGGGAGCAGGTGGGCCACCAGGCTCACATCGAGGGGGGGCACACCGGGACACGCTGTGTCCGTGCGGTCGTGCACCCTGAGAATTCCCGCCATATTAGCCACTGGAGCTCTCGTCTTCAGTGGCTGCCGCCACGCCGCCTCCACACATTGCCAAATGTCTGGCAACGGGGGCGACACGAAGGCCGGTTGCGCCGGACGAACCGGCCGTATACCACCTGACGGAGTCGGCTCACCGGCTTCGGTGGTCGTGGTGGAGGGAGCGGTAGCGCCACACGCTCCGCCGCCACGGCCATCACCACCGGAAAGTCCTGATGGGCAGACCTGTATGGACCCTCATGGACGCCGGGCCCGGAAGCATCCGACATTGAGTGGTGAGTCTATCGCTTACGTTCTTCCAATCTTTTCCTCTCTTTCTTCACGTTTCACCCTCTCCGTTGTTCTGCTGCTCACTGAAGAGAAAAAGGATGACATATATACTGTGGGCCTGCGCGCGCATTCAGGTAGGCTCGCCCCGGTTGGCCGGCTACGTTTATGCAACTCAGTATGTGAATGCTCGCATAGCATGGGTTAGGGTATTCCCATGAGTCAGTAGAGGGGCGGAGCCTGTGTGAATATAACTGTCGCTGAGTCTGGTGCGTTTTAGTCCGGATGCTGCGGTAGCGCCTTGCCAGACGCGCAGGCAGAGACCAGTTTGGTGGGCTGGGGTGATGGGTGGGTCTTTTATAATCCTTGAGGATTTCTCCTGAAGCCGCTGGAGTAAAGTCTTCCATGGATGGCAGCTCCGTCCATGGAAGTATCTTCATACTACTCTCCCTTCACATATCTGTTAGCTGTCAAATCTGTCTTTCGACTTCTCCATCCATGTTTTATTTATCTCTTCAGCAATCTCCAGCTGCCCATCCCTATGTTCCTCCACGTCCCTCTGTCAGGTCAGTTAGGATCTAGGATCCAGGGGTGACCAACTACGGCCCGGGCATTTTGAATCGTCCCTCAGCTCATCCCAAAAGTATAATGAATATGGCCCACAAATGAAACTTGTGCTGTTCGATAGTGTACTTCCTATTACCTATATACTGTAAAACCATATATTACCAGTATTCATGTCATCCCACTTTTCCAAATAAATTCAGACAATTCAAGTTGAAACATGTTATTCTCAAATCTACGTTGATAATTAAAATAATCTACCCTATACTAAAACGAAACTTCAATCACTAGCAACTTCTATCTACTTCTACACCTCTATCATCTATCTAACCCCATCCAATCCACGTTCTTGCTTGATTTTGAGGGACCAGCGTTGCAAGTCAGGAAGAAAAGCAAATGTGGAGCGGCACCTCACCGCACACCGTTCATAAGGAGTTTTGCCCGTGATTTTCCTTCTCTGCAGAATCTTTTATAGATCACACTTCAGCCCCATTGAACAGCCTTAGCCGTGCCAGCCTACACCACTATGAGGGCAGATTTTTCACAATTGTGTGTTGCAACATGTCCCCCCCACTTTTTCGACCATCCCGTTTGCTGTCCCCCTACTTTACAACATATGTTCCTATTATGTTTTTTAAACGCAAGCGTCATCGCCCACACAAAGCCTCGTGAGCGAGCGGACAAGAGAGAGCTAGGGAGAGCCCACCTTTATCTATTTAATATAGGTAAAGTAAGAAATCATTCTAATGTGACTATTAGGAACAGTAAAAAAAAAAACTGTTTAAAAAGAGGGAGTGATTAGTAAATATGCATGAAATAGAAGATGAAGAAATGCTAACTAGGTTACATAGATAAGAATTAAGAATCACAGTTATTAAATGATTTTGTTATTTGGTTGTGATCATATTCAAAGATGTTGTGGATATTGATACGTTACAGCTCCCTTCATCATGAGTGTTGAGAGCTGGTATCCATAAATTCATGTTGTGCTCCAAAGTGCCGAGAGTCGCTGCATCGGGTCGGTTTAACGCGATCGTTCCGGATGTGAGGTCGACCCGCAACAAAGGGATTCAGGTGGTATATTTTTCAATCCACTTTTTTCCGATTCGGTTCTGAGGTTTAAACAAAGATGCTCGCTCAGTCGGGGTGTTGCTAAATAAATACTTTTAAATATAATAATTTGTTATCATGTTTTGCTCAGACCTATCCCGCGACGTGCATAAACAAAACTCTTGCAGCGACTCAATGCTGCTTCTGGCCCTCATGGATGGCTGAGTGTTTTATTTTTGAAACGTAGCTCTATCTAAAAAAGAAGGTTGGTGACCCCTGAACTGAGATCCACCCCCAACGGCAATAATTGTTTTCTCAATACCTTCCACGCCTTTAAATCCAAGCTTTCTTCCATTTTCTCTCATACCATCTACCGTCCTTATCCTTTCCTCTTTAATATTCTGTTTGTATTTCTTCCTGGTGTGTTGACAGTTCATCGTCAGACAACAGGAGGACACAGCGTGTTGTACCTCTGTCTTGGGGCTGCTGTATATATTCTCTTCTCCCGCTGCTCGGTGTATTTGTCACTTTGTCTTTCAAACCTTCCCAGTGACAGCAGCTCTTTGGGTCGTGTCATCTAACCTGATGTCCACCCTGCGCTCAGCCTTTTAAACTTGTCACGATGCCTGTGATGTGTTGGTTTCGCCTCCATGTGATGTTCTATTTGTGTGTGAGAGCTGATTGTGCTTTTACAGTAGCACGGCAGCACTCATTGATTTTATTAGTAAGCAAGCCATCTCTCTTTCGCGGTCAAACAACTCACCTTTTCTGTTTACAGTCGGACTTTCCTTTCAGTGGTGTCAACCTATTATGGAGCCTCAAACGCCATGCCCCACCAAAACACAGGCACACACATAGTGCATTCATCACCACATGCACTTTCTGGCAGGCATCACAGCTGATCCTGGCGTTGGCAGCTGCGAAGCGAAGTAGCCTTAGACACGCACCTGTGGCATGGAGCTGAGGAGACAATCATAAAGCCTTTTTAACAGTGGCATACTAGTGGCATGTGGAAAAGGCTTCATTGAGTCCATATGTTGGAAAAGATTATCATAGTACTATATGGTGGGGTGTCCGAGAGTTTCAGTAATACAAAGAAAGTGTTGTAAAGTAGTTAAGACTTTTTTTTAAATCAGTTATTACCATCCTTTGAAATGGTTCAACTTGGGCTCTGTCTTTGCCACAAGTAATCGCTCATGTTGGTTAGTATACGATACGAATTACTTTATGTCAGATTCAAGTCTGAAATTTGACTTGCGTCACAGCAGCTCCATGTCCAACATCAACCAGACTAAGTATCGACCACAATACATGAAACACAACAACAAAACATTGACATAACGCACAATCAAGTGAGATAAAAACATGCTCAAGAGCCTCAGCGGCCTTTGATCGGGATTAGCTCTGGATTTACTGTGAGATTGACTGTGCAAAAAAAGGTGCCCATAGTTGATATCCGCTTTTTTTGCAAGTAACATTGTTGTGCGTGCACAACGAGTAGAAACTGTTATGGGATGTCATGAAAGCGTTAGGCTCACCTGTGAACCAGCGTGATTTACCTTTACAGAAATCTCAAACAACCATAGTATATTAGTGATTTTTTAGAATGATAGTAAAACCAAATCTTCTATGCATTTTAACATTCTCTTCAGTAGTTTATTACCATCCTTTGTCTTGACAAGAGGGTGTGGGCTTGGTCTGTCTTAAACCCTTATTTGTATATCAGAATCTTGTTTTAATTGGAGAGCTGTTTCAGTTTTTTACAATCCAAGCTAATGCAAGGACAAACGTCTCCTCTCCGAGGCGGTTTATAGTCATAGATATAAATCTTGGTGTCAAACCCTGTAGTTGTTTGCTGTATCTCAGGCTCTATTATTTTGGTGTGTGTTAACCATTACACTCGTCTGTTTCGTCTTTNAAGGCAAGGCAAGGCAAGGCAAGGCAATGCAAGGCAAGGCAAGGCAAGGCAAGGCAAGGCAAGTTTATTTATATAGCACCTTTCAACACAAGGCAATTCAAGGTGCTTTACAAAAATGAAAGACATTCAGACAAAGGCATTTAAAAGCAGTGATTAAAAAGAAAAGATAATAAAAGAAACATTAAAAGAAAAAATACATGAATAAAAATTACATGAATAAAAATTACATGAATAAAAAGTTACAGTAACACTCCCACTTATATTGGCTAGCACTCCAACACATTGTACGTGATAGGCTAAGGGGCGGTACACCTTTTATTGATCGACCAATCACAACAGAACCGGCCAGCTAAACAATCAGAGCAGACTGGGCTCTGGTTTCAGACAGAGGGTGAAAAGAGGTGCTGCAGCACAGGCATAATGAGAAACATGAAGAGCTTTTTGAACATTAAAGCAAGTAAACATGTCACAGTAGAGGCACAAAATACAAATATGCATAATAGGGCCCCTTTAACATTGCCCTAGGGGTATCACGGTTACTCTTGTCGGTGTTTGAGATACTGTCCAAGTCAGACAGTCATACTAATTTTATGATGATTTCACAGCACTACAGACCAGATTTGGAAAGTCACTGAGTAAATGTTCCTTTTTGGCACGAGGCGCAGTGTGGCAGCATCCCTGCTGAGGGCCAAATATCAAAATCTGCTCCTCCTTTCCCCCCACATGATACAATACCTCCTACATGGACACTTTCCTCTCTCAGACAGCAGGCAGAGCAGCACTGGAGCAGCTCACAGAGGGAGGTGCGGAGCAGCCACTGATCAGAGTGAATTAGAGTTATGCGTGACATGCAAAGGAGAGGCTGCAGTATGTGACAACAGCTGAGTTTTAAAGTTAAGCTTTTCCGCCTGAGGGGAGAGGAATAGGCGACAAAGAAATGGCGGCCTGCTGCGAAAAGAGTCAAGTCCTTTTGTTGGCCCTATAAAACCGAGACCAGTTTATCCACTACTGTTCTCAATTTAATGAACAGGGTTGTGACAGTATAAATCTTCATAGCTGTCCTCAATCACAGAATTTGTTAATATCACTTCCGACAGTTAATATTGGATGTGCCAGCATTTAAATGATTTACATTTCTTACATTTCTTTTCATCTTTTGTGTATTGTTGTAATGTGGCCCATCCAACAAGACAGACTGCAAGCATTAACTCTTGTCAATGTATGATACAGAAATGTTTTAAATTAAATTCTGGAATCTGCAAGAGGTCTTCATACATGTGTAAAACAGCTGATTTAAATCTGTCAAATCAAATGGGATCTAAAATGGTCACTGTTATTTTATCATAGCTCTGGATCCGCAGAATGTATTGTAATTTGATATCAAGCCAGGAAAACCAGTGCCTACTTAAACTATCCTTTTTGGACTAAACACTTGCTTGTTGCCATCATCTGTATTTAAAAAAATATGTATCTGTATATTGAAAGAATTGTCCTATCCCTATATGTATATTACTAAACCTATCAGTGTGAAATGATGAATGGTTTTGCGGAAAAAATACACTTTCATCTTCAGTTTGCCCTAAAGTCAGTCAATTGTATCACACCAAAAATGAATTTTAAAGAACTCTATACTTTCTATACAAACTGTGGCCCAGTTTCGAGGTCCAGAAGTCATTACTGTTCACTGACTATTACAACAATGGAGCTCATTTGTTTGGTTGTGTTGGGTTTATGTTTTTCTTGCCCTACTTTGGCCTTTCGGGAGTTTCATGTGACACCTCTGAATCTCTGAATCTCACCTTTCCCCGATGCCCTCGGAGTGTCCACTGTCCTGCCAGAGCTTTCAGTGAAATCAACACCGCACTACAATAACTAGCACAAAGCCTTTTAATCAAATCTGTTTCATAGCCTTGAGGGATGAGAAATATATATTCATCCTTAAGCTTGTCATAAATACTGGCTTTATAGCGACAAGGTGTTTTGGTGACCTCAGTTAGACAGTTATACCCTTTAAATGGACCTCTCATCCGTACGGTTATACAGTTTACCTCTTCATGAGTGCACATGAAATCAAGCAAAATCAACCTCAAACTTTTGGCAACAGTCATTTCAACACCTGATATTTTATAATTACCGTCATAATTAAAGTGCACCTGTCATGCTATTTTTAGGCAATAGCATAGGTCTCAGATATATACAAATATATAAAAAACATGTCTATGAAGTGTTTTGCTCAAAATACCAAACAGATCACCCATTCTAGCCATGCCTCATATCCCTCTATTTCATAATGTTTGTATGTTTGATAAAAAAAAGGAGGGGGCTGAGCTCATGCGGGACCCGGCAGCTACTGTCTAAACTAAATACTGCTGTGATGAAACTCCATATCGTGGATTATCAAGGATTATTTCTGAAACAGTATGGAGCTCAAAGGCTTTCTCTCTTGCCGGTTATACCACAAGATGAGTTCCTTTTTATTTCCTGCTTCTTCACACACATGCTCTCCAGTACAGGTTAGCTCTGAATGTTAGCGATACTAATGTAAACACCGACCATATTACGCAACTTTCTGATAGTGCCGTGGGTCCACATTTCCGATATCACGTCATATCGGACGCAAATCCGGATCAGCTCCGTTGTACCCCCGTTTTTAGAGATTTGGGTACGGAGGAAGAGGGAGGATTTTATTTTCTGACACTGCGGGAGTAATATTTATGTATAAAAAATAAAATCCTCCCTCTTCCTCCGTACCCAAATCTCTAAAAACGGGGGTACAACGGAGCTGATCCGGNCGAAGAGGCACAAGCTCTTACGTTGAGTCTGGATACATTCTAAATCATCAGTAAAGTCTACGACCATATTTTCGTGTGTGGTTCGGGTGCCATCGTGTGGCCTTCTGTAGGCATCGTACTTGCTTCGGCTGTTGCTTGGCTGTTGACCAAGTTCGGGGCCATCTTCGTGCGAAATTCACAATTCCATATTCGTGTGTCCATCTGGTGTCAATTTCGGGACAGTGTGACGCGGGCTTAAAGGGCTGCAGGGCAAATATTACATGTCCACACTGTATTATTAATCCCAATGGGACTTAGGGGAGCAATTTACCTGCTGCTCACCTATGTGCCTTAAGCTAAGTCATTACCCAAAGGATTTGTTTTATTTCAAATTGTGTACAGCTCTGTCATAGTCAATTAAGAAGCAGTTGATTGGAACATTCAGGTTTTTTCTCCAGTGTTTTTACAGAGATGAGTTTGAATGAATTATTCTGCTTCTTGGGCAAAATGAATAAGTGTGTTTAGTGGCCTACAGACTGTCAAAGGACTGTTGACTTCCATGTCATGCCACTGGGCGACTTCTCAGACATGAGGTGCAGTAGGCAGCACTATCTTGTTTTTTCTTTTTAGGTCCACACTTAATGGCATCCAAATCAGAGTCAAATTGTGTGAACAGGGGGTTAATGCAGCTGCTTCGTGGTGGTGATGTCTGCCATGAGCACCCTGCACAGACAAAACTGCTGAAGAAGGGACACTGCCAACTTCTTACTGCGTGTAAATCAAATAAACGCTCCTTAACATCTGGAGTGGCATGCAAATATTATGATCAATATTCTGCACAGCATGTCACACGTGCCTTAACAACACCTTGCAGGATAATCAATATGCTTGCACCGACACAAGCCTCGACAAAAAATCATGTAAAACAAAAAATCCACCTCCCAAATGCCCTAAAAAAATCTGAAGAATAAAAACTTTGTAAAGAGCCGTAACGATGTTTCTTTGTGCAATGACGGATGGGAAGCTCAGCACAGATACCCTGTATGGCTTTGGTTAATTATAGCGGTATACAGTATATCGTACATATAAAACTCTCAAACGCAAGAGTCTGCTCTTCCCAGAAGCACAGGGAAAAAGCTGACGGGTGCATATGGTCCGATCACAGGGGAGTTATTCTCTGACTCTGGCTGTAGTGATGTATGCAGGGCTGATCTTTCTCTGTGTGCAGCCAGCCAGGGAATTATCCACTGAAACGATGGGGAATTAGTAAAAGCTGAAAAATCAGCAGTGTAAATTCAGTCACACTGAATATAAGAGCCTTTCTCCTAAATATGATACAGTGTCCTATGCAGTCACTTGATTAACACACATTTTTTTGATGAAATTGTGTAAATTGGTTAGGTCAATTGTAATCAGAGCTGTAGACTACAGCAAAAATAAGGGCTTGACACCAGATTTATACTTGACTATACCGTGAGACGTTGGTCTCTTGCATTAGCTTGGATGTAAAAAACTGAAAAACAGCTCTTCCAATTAAACAAGAGTTCTGATATACAACAATAAGGGTTAAGACAGACCAGGCCACAACCCTCTTTGTCAAGACCAAGGATGGGTAATAAACGTCAACTGAAGAGAATGTCTAAAATGCATAGAAGATTGGTTTTCTATCATTCCTATCAGAATAATCACTAATATACTAATGGGTTGATTTGAGATCTGTAAAGGTACAATCCGACTGGTTCCACAGGTGAGCCTACGTTTCAGTTGTAAACATCCATAACAGTTTACATACTAAATGGCGTTGTGCACGCACACAATGTTACTTTGCAAAAAAGGATTATCACTATGAAGCACTCCTTTTTTTGCATCAGTCAATCCTCACAGTAAATACAGAGCTAAATCCCAGATCAAAGGCACGCTGAAGGCTCTTTGAGCATGTTTTCTCTCACTGATTGTGCTGTTATGTTCAATGTTTGTTGTTTGTGTTTCATGTATTGTGTCTGGATACTTGTCTGTTGATGTTGGACATGGAGCTGCTGTGACGCAAGTCAAATTTCAGACTTGATCTGACAAATAAAGTAATATCGTATCGTATACTCCAACATGAGCGATTACTGTGGCAAAGACAGAGTCCCAAGTTGTAACACATTTTTCAAGGTGTATAAAAACTGATTTAAAAAAAGAAATCATTAACTACTTTACAACACTTTACTTTGTATTACGTGAACAACTCTCGAGACTACCACCACCAATATAAAAGTACCCTATGATCATCCTTTTCACAACATATAGGCCGTCAAAAATGTAAGCTTTTTCCCACAATGCACTGTAGCCCTGTTAAAAAGGCTTTAATTTGTCCTCCTCAGCTCCTGCCACATTGGTGTGTCATAAAGGCTTTACTTCGCTATCGCAGCCTGCAACGCCAGGAATCAGCTGCACAGATGCCTGCCAGAGGTGCATGTGTGTGATGAATGCACTATGTGTGTGCCTGTGTTTGTGCATGTGCGTTTGAGGCTCCATATAGGTGACACCCTGAGGGAAAGTCCGATGTAAACAGAAAAGGTGAGTTGTTGACCGCGAAAGAGAGATGGCTGCTTACTAATAAAATAATGAGTGTGCGTGCTACTGTAAAAGCACAATCAGCTCTCACACACAAATAGAACAGCAGCATGGAGGCGAAACCAACACATCACAGGCTGTGACAAGTTAAAAGGTGAGCGCAGGGTGACATCAGTGTTAGATGACAGGACGCCAAAGAGCTGCTGTCACATGGGAGGTTTGAAAGAGCAAAGTGACAAATACACCGAGAGCGGGAGAGAGAATATATACAGCAGCCAAGACAAGAGGTACAACACCTGTGTCCTCTGTTGTCTGACGATGAACTGTCAACACACCAGGACGAAAATACAAACAGAATATTACAAGAGGAAAGGATAAGGACGTAGATGTAGAGGAGAAATGGAAGGAAAGTTGGATTTAAAGGCAGTGGAGGTATTGAGGAAAACATATATTGCCAGTTGGGGGTGGATCTAGTTCAGGGGTCACCAACCTTTTTTAGGATGAGAGCTACTTTCACAAAATAAAACAAGTCGTGAGCTACTTTTAGTCCTCTTTTTTTTGTTTTTTGCAGTGTATATATTTANGATTTGACAAGATTCCCTCACGAGTGCCTTATGAAGGGCAACATGGACACACAAATTCAACATGAAAATTAACGTTCGCAAGGTCCTTCGGCAATATTTTGGCATGCCAAAGATTTTGCCACCGCTCACGAAGTTGCTGCCGGAGCCTGAGAAACTCTGCCGGTCCGTCATACAATGGCTTAAAGAGCCTGTGACACGGGTTTCACCCATCATCCAAGCCCATCAATTTGAGTAAATATTGTCGCCTTGAAAACCGTTACTGAACTGATTTGGGATATTTGTACTTTGATAACCATTAATCTCCCCTTCAATGTTGACCATATTCTGGATATTCTTGGGGATTCTTCAAATCCCGCCAAAATTATGTGTGACGTAATTGCAGGCCAAGAGCTCCAGCTGCACCGTCCGGATCCCAGCATGTGCATGCAAACGCACAATGGCGCACACAGCAGCAAGCTCAGACAGCGATGACAGTTACATTTTGAACGTGTCTGAGAGCTCATATGAGGCTGAAGGATCGGTTTATGTTGTATCTGTTAGAAGTTTAGGAATTAGGTGCGTCAATATGGGCGATCATACGGTCATGTTGCCAGTGGTGGACTGGGACTAAAAATCAGCCCGGGACTCTCGACCGGCCCACTTCGGTACCACTAGTAAATTGTCAACAGGGGGAGTGGGGGATGTGCTAGTGACTTATCCGACCGGCCCACTTCGGTACCGGCCCTTCGGGATTCGTCCCGATGGCCAGTCCGCCACTGCACCCAGCCCAGCCCACGTAAACTGTCAACGGGGGGAGCCTCGCTGCGGGGAAACGGTGGACCTAGTGTCCCGATCGGAGTGGGAAATAATAATAATAATAATCCGTGCATTTTATCCATTAATTTCCCCAACATTGTGGTAAAAAAAAACACACGTTTAATCCATGTTGGTGTACTACAAGTACAAAAAGCATCGGTTTGTTTTTTCATCAGGAAATGCAGACCGGCTCAAACAAACGATTTTTAATCATTATCCTCACGATCATTTAATGTATCATATGTTCGCCGAATTGACATGAAAGCACTAATAAATGTAGTTTAATCCACTTGAGTTTACAACTACAAAAACAATCGATTTGTTTTTATATCACATCCGACGGGAGGAATTTCTGCAGCTCTCACTACCGATTTGTAATCCTAATTGAATCATCTTCACTTCACTTAATCATTTATGTTTATGTTCGCCAAATTGACATGAAAGCACTGACAAATATGAATATACTGTAGTCAACTTCATTAAAACGTTATTAACGTGCCTAAACTCAGTAATTCACCATTTCTACGCATGACAACACACTTTGTCCGTGTTTGGCTCTCTCGCCGCACAGTGAAGCTTTCCTGCATTGACGTCACTTCCGGCTTCCCCCAAAACTTCAAAATTAGTCGAAGGAATTTCCCCGCGATGTTCGAAATTATTGATATTTATCGGAACGGTATCGCACCTTCTTTTTTAAGCTGACGGTTCGAGATTACTAGTAGCCCAATATTTCATTGCACAACAGTTGTTGGGAGGCTGTCACAGGCTCATTAAGATGCCCTCACGAATGGCCTGATGTTGTTACGATCAGAGCCGCATTTGAACATTTCCTTTATCGTCTGTCCATCTGGTGTCAATTTCGGGACAATGTGACAGGGGCTTTAGCAGAAGCACTCCAGCTGAACCTCATTTTATCCATTTCCAAATTACAAAAAAAGGGAATCTCATGGGAAAGCCATGTGCCCTTCATCACCAACAGGTTTGTCTTATATAATTTATTTGTATTGAAAACATTAATACAATTTATTCACACATTCATAATTTGGTCATTCAGATACAGTTTGTATTGTTGCCGAAAATTTATTTTTTGTTTTAACTTTTATATGTTGAGGTTTAACAATGGACACTGGAAACTTTAATCCCTAAGTGGTTTCCATTGCCTTCTTCAGGGAATCAAGAGTGTTAATGTTTAAAGTAACTAAATCAATAGATTTTTGGAAGTAGAGTATCTTGTATGGATTTGTTTTAGGGGTACTTTATTTTCTTTGCAGCTGATGAAAACCTACTTCATTTACCTTCAATATGTCAGCTGTTTATTGGGTTGTAACATGGGTGATAAAACTAAATTCAAACTCAGTTTATGTTCACCAAAGCCTCTCTTTATCACTTTTTTATTGTCTTTCCGGTCTGAAAAACTATTAATAGGCACAGCTTTCTCTAGTATTGAGCTTTCTGAGCTGTGCAACCGTTGTGACTCATGATAATTAACATTGTGTGACTCCTGTTTATGATTGATTGAAAACAGATGCTTCTCAATGTTTTGGTATACCTTTTAGGGTGCAATCTCTTCATGTGCAAATAAATTCATAAACTCATCGCACATCCCATTATTGAGAACTTAATCTGACTAGCATTTCACTTTTCAAAAGGCTAAATACATCTCTAAGGAGGGCTATTTGTCTTTATAGTGATAGTAAATACACATTTGTGCTATCACAGGGTCTTCCCTCACTGGAAGAAACCAAAATCTTGAGTAAAAACCCAGGCTACAGGTGCTGGCTGGGCGTGGAAATAGTCACAAGGCCCTGGTTTAGAGCTGGAGTTCTCCTCAGAGAATGAGAGTATCGCCCGATGGCATCTACAAGCTGTGGCCATCTGGTCCTTATATAACTGCATAAGAGGTACAGTATGCTGAGTATAGTGATCCACTTGGGTCATCACTTTTTGCCAAATCTGATTGTGATCTCAATGAATAAGATCTCAAGGTTCAATTTGTGGAAGAGGAGTATCTGGACAGCAATCATAGAATTGCCTTTTTTCTCTTTGCAGATGTTGTATTTCTATTGGCTTCACCAGGGGGCCCACTTTTTTTAAACTGGTGTCCCCATGTCTATAATTCCTAATAGGTGGCTTTTCTCTATACCAAAATACCCAAACACCATAAAATGTACAATGGTTATCTTAACCTGTCTCGCTTAAAATGCCACATCATTTCATGAATGTTAGACAATGTCAATCACTTTGCAATAATGTAATCAAAGATAGACCCAGCAGGAGAAGCAGGGAAAGAGGCAAAAGAGGGATGAAGAAGTATACAAACAAAGTGACTAAAAAGTAACATTTCAAAAAGAATGCAAAAAGAGTGCCTATCTCGGCTCATCCACTGGCTCCTGTTCGCTCTAATTTATACATTAGCTGCTGAGGCACTGTTTCTGAGGACACACTCTGCAGACTCTTGGCTGTGGGAATAAATAGTGCTGACATAATGTTATGCACATTACACCCCTAAAAGTAAACTTTAAGCAGTCTGCCTGGAGCTGCGTTCCAAGGCGGGGTTGTGTATTGTGTCTGATGTCTGAAATTGGTCTTTTTTTTCTCCATCATGATATTTATTCTCTGGTGGGGGAGTTTTCATCTTCTAATATCATGTTTTTATTCCTCTCATTTGCAGTTATCTAGGTAAATATGGACTCAAAATAATTTAGAAACAGCTGCTGCTTGTTGTGAAAATAAATGTTGCATGCAGAGCTGCTCGTCTTTTTCAGGATACTGTTTCCTCCTTTCTAAGCTCTGTGTTTCTCTTTGAAACCTTGTTCTTCTCTGTTTTGTATTTGTTTGTATTATTCTCTCACACACACATGCCTACATACAGATGCGCACACACTCATAAATCAACATAAAGCAAGTAGACACACGCTTACATCAAATATATATTATACACGAATATATACATATACAAATATACTTCCTGTCCCTCCCTAGGACAATGTACCTTTGATATAGGCCAAGAAGATGTGCCACAGTCCGTAAGCCATTCTGTAAACTCTGGCTTATGTGGGCTCTTCCAGTTGCGCACAATAAGCCTGGCAGCTACAATATAACCTGTTAAAGTCAGTCTAAGTTCTGCTTTAGTAAGGCCTGGTGGCACAAGATACTTGTTCCCTAGCAAACAGAGCTGTGGCGATTCTGGTAGAGGTTTTCTGAGCCACCCTTAAAGGTTTTTTAATACCACCTTCCAAAAAGACAGTACCATTGCAATCCCATAGAGCATGAAGACATGTGCCCACTTCTTTATTACATTTCCAACATTTATTGTCCGGAGTTAAGCCCATTTTAAACAATTTAATTCCCTAATAAGGTGATTATATTGTTAGAAAATTCCGTCAGAGATAGTTACCGCTATCATCATAGAAATATAATTAAATTGTGGGGCAACCACCATCTTTATAATATTGATTTTCCTTCTCTGGTTGTTGTTGATAGCCCACACATTCTTTGTCCTTTTCATTTTGAATTCTAAAGAAAAACTAATAAAGATTGGTTACAACAAAAAGATAAAATAGTAGGAACATTTTAAAGAATTTATGTTGCAATGTTATATATTTTTACTTGGGAGTACTTGGGTTTTTGAAAGCTTCTCTACGTTCTTGGAAGGAAGTGAGAAGAGATTTTTTCTGCTGATTTTATGAACATAGTTTAGGTGTCTTCACAAGAACTTAATATTTAAAAAATGCAATAACACATATACAGTAGAGTGAGTAGACAGTAGATACAGTATATGAGGCGAATAATATTGATGGTTGATTGACATGGTGGCACTGAATAGAGAAATGGTTAATAACAGTGGCAGGAGACCGGTCAGGCTGTGGAGGCCTGGACAAATTAGTTGGATGGAGGTAAAGGCAATGAAGGGGTGAGACAAATGCTGAGAGGTGAGCAGGGTGACTGAAATGTAAGAAACAAGGAGTGATGAAGGGATGAGACCATTAACAAGCTTACAGGAGAGAAGACAGAGGGTGAGAATGAGAAATATGAAAGGGAATAGAGAAGAAAAAGGACAGCGGGGGTTGAGCAAGAAACACAGTTGTGTGAGTGAAGGGGACATGACATGGACAGGAGGTGAAGGAAAGAAAGGAAATAAATTGAAAATGAAACATCCATTAGCAGTATAGAAAAATGGGAACAAGACAGAGGTGACATAAGTGAGTATAATCTCCTGTGTGTGGCCCTGGCCGAGCGAGGCCATCCGTAATTCAACTAGGCTGTTAATGAGCAGGTTGCGTGGAGGGTGAAGGGTGGCTGGATGGGAAAGGGGTTGATGAATCAGAGTAGACCACTATCCCTGATCTTTTAGCTCTGGTTTGACAGCCAACGTCAGAGGCCAGCATGCTGTCCTCAATGCAAGCAATCCATTACAAGCCCACCATCAAAAAGTTATTACGTCACAGCGTATACTTCAGCGGGGTGCAAAACGCATCAATGGCAGCGACCCTCTACCACACAAAACAACACCTCTAAATAACCCAATTTGTGTTCTTGTGAAATTGAAAAGGATATTGTTTTTACTTTCGTTGCAGTTGTATATGTCTTATACGTGTAATTTGGCTTGGCTTCCTATTTTGTATGGACATGCTTTTATTTTTGAAGGAGAGTTTACGCTGTTGACAGGAAGTTGTTGTTGCTATGGAAATCTTGACCCGTTGTTATAGAGTGGCGAAGTCACGCCCACTTACTTCCGCATCATGGGACCTTATTCCGAAAAAATAATACATTGAAGTCAATGGAGAGAGAGAAAGCTTATCTTTTGATCCCGTTTGAATTGTGCCATGAATTACACATATGTTGTTTGTCAATCTTAAAAAATCTTTTAGATGTCAAAAAATTCAAAGTTTGTCTTAAAACTGTTGAAATATAAGACTATGAAAAATACGCAACTAGAAAGACTACAAATGCCAGAGTCACGTAAGTGCTGTCATAACTGATGTATTCCCTCCAGATAGCTAAAAATACATTTACTTACTGTACTTACTTAGTTTAACAAGATGCCTGTGTGCTTTGTACCAGGTTGTTATCATACCAGTAATAGTACCTCTTGCTCGTTCTCAACTAAAACAAAACACGAGAGTGTACCTTGTTAGCTAATGTTAGCTAGCTGACATTAACGTTACACATTACACTCGTGTTACTCACCGAAACCTTGTAAAGCCGGTCCCGCATGCTGGCTCTTACGGAACCGACTAACTCCCCTTTTTCGTATGTACAGCTCTCAACATGCCCAGACCTGTAGTGATTTTCACCTCTTTTAATACTTTTCGCCTCATTCTGAAAGAAAGAGGTGAAATGTACCAACGTGACGGCCATCTTGGTGTTGGTGACGTGTGCAAGACCAGAGTTGTAGTTCATTGAGCGCTTCACACAAAGAAATGTGTAACTTCACAGTTTTACGACACATTTTAACTTTTTTGACTTGCAAAATTATCTTTTAAATTGACAAACATCATATGTGTAATTCGTGGCACAATTCAAACGGGATCGAAAGATAATCTTTCTCTCCCCATTGACTTCAATACATTATTTTTCCGATATAAGGTCCCATGGAGTTCCACCGGAAGGGGAGGGACTTCGCCACTCTATAAAACATGCATAAACTTCCCAGCGGGCGGAACATGTCATAAAGTCCACCAAAATAAAGCCCACCCATTTAGATGGAAGATATGATCGGTCAACTGTACTGTCATTTGACATTAATCTCTTGTTGAGTTACCCAAGCTTGCCCTCTGTGAATTCATAGCTGGACCACCAATCAGCTCCTGTCCAGACGAGCTTAGGCAGATTCGAAGGATTTATTTCTTTGGAAATGTTATTTTAAAAATATAATTAAATCAAGTTATTTTGGTAAAACTAATGAAAAATATAACTAAAAATTATTTTAAAAAAATATTGAATACATTTTTTTTTTTTAATGTTTTTAAATATTATTTTGTAGAATATCTTAGGCCCTCAGAGAGGGCCTAGAAGGCCCTCAGAGAGGGCCTAGAAGGCCCTGAAGGTTCGCCACTGGTTGAGACCCTCATCATGCTGCTTGGTTTTAATGATACATCTGCTTTAATAGTGAAGAATCGCCTTTCCCTGCCATATATCTCCATTGGAGAAAAAAAGCATAGAATATTGTTTAAAGCGAGTTTAGATTGAGCTTGAAAACATATTTCTGCATTGATTGATTTTTCAAAAATATATCCCCTGAAGTGTTTATTTACTAAAAATTAAGTATTCAGACATAGATATTTACTAAGATGTGTTTATGTTATGGTCTATTTAAACACAAGGCATTAAATTACCGTAGATAGTGATACTTTCTATTGGGAAGTAGCTGTCCCCAACCCTGACATCTACATTTAAATTTCTGTAAATAACACTTAAAACATTTTTTTTAATTTTGTTCAATGTTGTATTTAGAAGATCTTTATGATTACATTCAAACAGAAGTTGGAATATTTAGATTTATTTGTTTGGCCCCTGCTGAGATTTAATTGCAAGCTCCAAACATTCATTGTCAGAATGATGAATCACAATCAAACAGCCAAACAGCGTAGAAGAAGAAGAGCTGGTGGAATTATCTGAGAAAATCAACATCTGTCTTTCCTGGCAGCAAGATGTTCACACATTGTTGGGTTAATTATCTTTGTACGTCACTCCATTTAGATTTTCTTCTCATTACTTTTTTTATTTTGTCTTTCTAACCATGCATCCTCTGTTGCCTCCCTCTATAAAACTGTTTGTTCAGAATTTCTATCTGTAATTTTCTTTGCTTCCACAATGCCATGTTGTTTAATTTTGTCTGTAATAGACAATTGGAGACATTTGAGGTTGAAATAAGTTGTATGGAGTATTTAGTATCAGCGAGGGCCTCTCCCTTTTAATTTGCTTTTGTTTATCCATTGTTTTTGTAGCTTGAGCACTGACTTAATTGCTGAACCTAAATGGGAGGGTATAAAATATGTCTTGGATTCTGGATTTTGTGAGCTAAATCCACGATTGCGTTTTTCCTTCTACCAAGACAGTGTAGTTTTTTCTTTCTTTGTGTTGTTGTGTACGTGAATGCCTCGGCTGATGCAGTACTTGTGTAATTTAAATAGCTTTGCTGCACACTCGGGGCCACAGTGGGGTCACCCATTCTGCTGACAAAATGTGTTTTCGCCGTTGAAAGCAAATCTTCAAATGGTTATTTATTTTCATTTACATCCAATTTCAGCACTGCTGGTATGGGTACAATCTGTATAAATGGTGAAGTTAAATACAATGTATGTGGAGAGCTCCTCAATGGATTTGTCTCACCTCCTTTGACCTACTTAACGGAAGCAGGCAGGAGATGCTAGCTCAAGTGATAGAAAACTGTTTCTTAATGATCAAGGAAGGAAAACTGTTTGCCTCGGGTAAATGTGATGGAGGTAATGTTTCGAGACAGTTGCCATCCATGTTTGGTGATTTTCAATTTAGCTGAGCTTACATGGCTCTTTTCGGCCTGATATTCATTAAGAAATAAAAACAGCAGTGACAGTATAATCAAGGTCAGACGATATATTTTAAAAAGAAAAACACATTTTGGAGTTGAGGGGATCTTGAAACATTAGCTTAGCTACAGATCCTCTCTAATACGCTGACAGAAAACTGTACATCCTGATTTAATGCTCTTGAATATCCAGGAGCTTTGATGAACATACAGAGTTAATGTAATCAAGTTGTTTTCTTCTTCTTCTGTATAGAAGAACTGGGTCCCCAAGAAACGTTTGCAGTGCAGATTATTGCGCCTCCTTTCATTTATGTGGTTTAACGAACCAAATAGAGGAGAAAACATACTCCCACAGCCCTTTCCTCGGCCAGCCAAACCTGAATTATAACCTCAGAAAAAGCTGCTAAATTAATCAAATCTTCTCCTTTCAGGAAATGCCCAGTGGTAAGGGAGAAACCTGATGTAATCACTTACACACAGTATGTGAGCGTGTGTATGAGTCCACTTTGCACCACGAGATTTCAAGGAGAAGCTGCTGGAAGCCTGAGTTAATGCGAGTTGATGGGGGCTGTTTGGGCAAAGCTGGGATTGTCGTGGATATTTTAAACTCGTTAATACTGTAAAGATGTACAATGAGAATAATCAATAATAAACTGGTGAAAGCAGGCAGCGTTGTCTTTTCCTGGTTCTTTATTTGAAGCGCTTCAAAGGTAAATGTCTCACAGAGTATAGAGTAGTCTGCAGGAGTGCACACCGGGTATAATGTGTGTGTGTGTTTTATAGAGGACTGATGCTGTGCAGGAAGTAATAAAGATAAAGACTTTGACAGAAAACTGTTATCTTACAATCCTCCCTTAGGGAGGGCCGCATTCTTCATCCTTGGCGGGATGCTCCCTTGTGGTACAACAGGTCGAGTTGCTCCAATACAATTTCTAAGCATAATATAATCATTTGGCTTTACCATATACAGTAACATAAGAAATTGCCACTACAGTCTACAGTTTGATTTGTATAGAGGGAGCTCTGTGGCTGAATGGCCAGCGATTAGGTGTGGCACATTTATCATAGGTGATCAGAGCTAACTGCCTGGCGTCAGATTTCATTTAAAAAACAGATCTGATTTTAAGACTATTTCTGCACTCATAAAGAATGATAAGAATAAGAATAATGCGTATTGAACTGGTTTAATTAATTAGTGAGTTTATTTAACACTAGAACTGCCAATCGGGTCAATTTGTGTGATGTGTGTTGTGTGTGTGCAATGTAACTTTATTTCAATAAAATATTAAAGTCTCCCAGTCCGTGACTTTTCCTGAAAGTGTGTTATGTAGCACCCTATGTTGTTAAAAATTGCATTCTAATAGCGGGATTTGACGGGTTTAGATAGGCCTATACAAAAACCTCTGGCGGTTCTAGTGTTAAGGTAATTAGGTACAGTAGAAGCCCTTTTTTATAAGTAAAAGTTGAATATATAAATATTATTATGAATATGGATAAATACTAGGCTATTTATTATTATAAACGTTAGTTCTTAACATCTATCACTGTGTATATCACCATTCTTTAATTAAATGTTTGATAAGTGCATGCAGATAAGTACAGTAAAACACGTACACAGATACATTATTTTGTATTTTTATTGAACAATGACAATTTCACTTTCCACTATGTCCACCTTTATTTTGCACAACCAATGGCAGAACTTTATTGAGGCCTGTAATCAGTCGACTACAAGTGTCTTGGGTCAGTCTTGTCTTCCAAAAATCCTCTATCGCTTGCATCAGCTCCTGCTTCGAGCCTGGTTTAGCTTCCTTCCGAATGTAGTCTTTCATCAAGTGCCAGACCAACTCGATGGAATTCAAATCCGGAGATTCGGGTGGAGTTTTAACCCAGTTTATTCCCTCAGCCGCAATTCCAGCTGCAGCCGCGCTGTGTTTCGGGTCATTGTCTTGGAAGAAGCGGTGATCTGACCCAAAATGTTCCCTGATGTATGGACCTGCAGCTTCCTTGATGATACTGTTTTCAAAGTAGATTCTGTCCATGATTCCTTCAAAGATAACCAAAGGGCCTGGACCGTGGCGCGAAATCAATCCCCAGACATGCAACTTTATTGGATGTTTCGGTTGAGGCTTTGCAACAGAATGGTCCTTTTTGTTGAAACTGAACCTTGCAAAGTGTTCCAGAGCTATTGTGGATTCATCCGTAAAAAGCACATCATGCCACGTTTCCCCAGACTCGATCCATGGAGGGCTTGTCTCAGCCTTGCTTCTTTGTTGTGATCTCTGATCATTGGAGTGAAACGGGTCCTGCCATATTTCCAGCCAAGTTTTCTCCTGGCCTTGCGTATGCTGCTCAGTCCTAGCGAAACCCCAAAGTCCGCCTGAATTTTCCGCTTTACACCATGAGCCGTGAGCTCGTCGTCAGCTTTTGTCGCATTCTCGATCGCAGTCACGATATTGCTATAAAAGAAAAAGACAAAAGCCATCAGGGAAATGCAGAACTGTCACATACAGTATCAGCTGTTTACGATACGTGCCTATACTATTAAATAAGGTAGGCTACTTACTGTTGGAGTTTTCTTGGACCTGAGCGGCGGGGTGGTTTCTCCTGAAAGTGGTTTCGCAGAGTGCTTTGTGAAACTTCTATGCCAAGGCTTGCAAAAAGTTCTTGGATTTCTCTTGTTGATTTTCCATTTGCTCGCATGACACGAACCTCCTGGGACCTCTCTCGGTTGATGCGTGTCATCCTTGCTGTAATAGTAATACGTAATAAGCCGGTTACGCAAATTAGTAGCCGACAAAAGTAGGTGCGGCTGTATACAGCTATCCTATTGGTGCGTCTATAGACGCACCAATAGCAATCCAGGTGCACGAACACCATGTACGATTCACAGATAAATAGAGTGCATAACTTGCTTTTGGCACAACGTCTTTTTTGTGAATCAAGGAAGAACGCACAACCTCTTTTTTTCAAGAATGGATTCCAGCAATTTTTACCAGACCCGGAGAAAACGTCTTGCACAGGTGAGCTGACAGATTGTAAATAGGCCTAACCTATACTCTGCCCTTTAGACCTACTGTATGTGTGATTATTTGTTAATTTCACTTGTGCTTATGTCTAATTGTGTTATATTCTTTATTCCTAATTCCTATAGTCCGCCCCGCAGGTGGCTGCAAAAAAAGTGAAGCCGTCTCCTGCGCCAAAAAAAACAAGCAAAGTCAGACTTGTTAAAAAGAAAGCGGTACGTACTATTGGCCCTCATTGTCAATCATTAATACTTACACCATTTCTCTGCTATACAATATATTGTTTATTTCCATGTGACCACTGGTATTCATATTGTTTTTTCTGTTTCCTATCAGGCCATCACACTTGCTCTGCTCCCGGCGTCTGCTTCGTGCACGGCTAGATTGGGTGACGCAGAAATTCGTGCACTTAAAATCCGGTTGACCGCCACGGAGGCACAAGTGTCCGACCTGACTCAAGAGCGGGATGCCATGAGGATTATGCAGCAGACTGCAGAGTCGGAGCGGGCTGCCATTACGTTGGCACAGAAGACTGCAGAGTCGGAGCGGGCTGCCATTACGCTGGCACAGAAGACTGCAGAGTCAAAGCAGGCTGCCATGAGGTTGGAACTGCAGCAGCTGGACACGAGCGCCTACCAACCCAGGCGACTGTTTGGGTTCCATGTGGGAGACGCAGACCCACAGCCTCTGCAGCCAGATGTGCCAATTCCGGCCGCTCCCATACGGACAGTGCCAGCGGCCAATCCAGCGGTCACTCCGGGGTCGGCAGCAACACCACGACCGTCGGCCACACCTGATGCGGCCACACCTGATGCGCCCACACCTGATGCGCGCCCACCTGATGCGCCCACCATCACCAGGGCAGTTTCCTCGGATCGCGAGGACATGTTCTTCGAGGACTGCTTCCAAATGGGACAGCGTCGCCCTGAGAAATTTGCGGGGGATATGTTCATGGCCATGTTGCCATTTGAAACATATGAGAACATGGTCAGAATAACAAACTGGAGCGGGAGCAAAGGAAAAATGCCCCTTCCCCTCAATGTGAGGCAGACACTTGAGTCCAGTGTCGGTTCCCAGGCCTGACCACGGACCAGTGGCATAAAATTAGGAACCGGGTAAACGAGAGACTGAGGAGCCCACGAAAAACGGATCCAGAAACACCTCGCCCTGGTTTCCGCCGCAGATAGCTTATGTATATGTTTGTATATTATAAGATTCTGATTTTTTGTACACCGTAACAAAAGATCGTAATTTTACAGGAAATAACTGTACATTTACTATATAATATTTTGTTAAATAAAAACATGGTGATGTTTTGTAAATGTATGAACCCATCTGTGACATATGGATCTTAATAATATACACTAATATTAAGACTCGTTTTGTCAAAATCCTAAACTTTGACAAAACGAGTCTTAAACAAGTCATTATGTGCTTTCACCAATAAATCCTGAGTGGTTACCAAAAAAAAAAGCCCTGCTCTGAAGGTTATTTTCATTTTACAAATCCTGCACTCAGCTTTGCTTTCTCCAATATCATTGAAATGCAGCCAGACGCTGCTTATTTTTCTCGGTTTTCGCTAATTTCTTGACTTTTTCCGACGCGCTTGCATTTAAATCCGGCTCCCCGTTTCCCCGTCGCTCTATGTAGCTGGCCTGCACCACTACACCTGCTGTCTTTGGAGCGTCGGCCCCCCACCCTTCTTTCACATAATGGTATGATCCCAGTGTGTACTTGCATATGATTGGCCACATGGTGGCCCAGCTAAATAAAGACCCTGCCTACAAGGATTCTCAGCAAGAGTGAGCGGCTGAAGATTCTGCTCTCCCCGACGGGAGTCTGCTCTTCTAGCGGCATCTCGCGATCGGCGTGTTGGAGACCTCAGAATTAAATGATCAAGTCACCTCAAGTCAGAAGGCTCAAGTCCAAGTCAAGTCCCGAGTCATTGGTGTTCAAGTCCAAGTCGAGTCGCAAGTGTTTTGTGATGTTGTCAATTCGAGTCTCAAGTTATCAAATTGGTGACTCGAGTCCAAGTCATGTGACTCGAGTCCACACCTCTGACATTACCTATTGGTTCTAACAAGGTTTTAAAGAAAAGTTTTAATCTGATGTTCAAAGAAACCTTTTTAGGCTGTATTTGGTCAATAGATGTTCCTAACGGTTTTAGGTTACCTAAGGCTATAACGTTGTACTGAACATTCAGAAGATGTTTTTACGGATGTATTCAAGGCTGAGATGAAGAATTTTTAGAAAGATGTTCCTTAATTGATATTTAAATAGGGCACGTTTTCCTGCACATTCCAAGACGTGTTTTGGACTGTTGGTAACACAGTAAAGTGTTCTTTATAAAACGTCCTCAAGTACATTATAACCAAAGAAANCTCTGAATTAAAGTATCAAGTCACCTCAAGTCAGAAGGCTCAAGTCCAAGTCAAGTCCTGATTCATTGGTGTTCAAGTCCAAGTCGAGTCGCAAGTGTTTTGTGATGTTGTCAAGTCGAGTCCAAAGTCATCAAATTGGTGACTCGAGTCTGACTCGAGTCCAAGTCATGTGACTCAAGTCCACACCTCTGTTGTTCTCACTATACATTAATGACTTGCCTAATGTATGTCCTGAGTTGAATGTGCAAATATATGCCGATGATGCGATCATCTTTATACAAGGGAAAAACACTGAAATGATCTCATCTTGTCTCTCTAATGCATTGGACAAGGTTCAACACTGGCTGAACAACATTTGCTTACAATTAAATGTAAAAAAAAACAGTATGCATGATGTTCAGTAAACGCCCAGTCAAAATCAAAGGATCCAATGTGTTTTTAAACGGAACAGAAATAGAACTAGTCTCCCAGTTCAAGTATCTTGGAGTCATATTGGACTCAAACTTGACTTTTATGAAACATATTAAGAAAGTATCCAATACCATTCAATTCAACTTGCAACATTTTAAACAAATTAGACCCTTCTNGGGGGCGTCCTACTGAGGAGTAATCAGCGACACGCCCAACACACCCAGATTATTCGCCGCTGACGCCATCTGTGCTCCGAGCCGGAATATTTTATCGAAATATTCCAGCGTCTCTCGGTCACGAGGCAGCGGGGGCAGAGACTTTTTACCCTCCGCCCATCCTGCTGCCTGTGGGAGCAGATGGGTTCCATGGACGCCGGACCCGGAAGTGCCCGACAACGAGAAGGCTTCACGCCGTCCACAGCGTGGTCAGGCCCCAAACACTCAAAGTAGAGGTGGTGGGGATCGGCGCCCACTATTAAGCCAGGGCACGAAGGACAGGCCCGGGTCTCTAGAAGTGGCAACTCCATGAAGGTACGATAACTTATTTCGTCTTCTTTCAAACGCTATACTTTTCTCTGTCAGGTGTTTTCCTGCTCGCTGAAGAGAAAAGGATGACAGTCAGGAGGCGTAGCCACCTTATATACTGTGAGCCTCTTCAGCGAGCAGGAAAACACCTGACAGAGAAAAGTATAGCGTTTGAAAGNCACACTGTCCAAAAACATGCTGATTGGGCCAAAGCTAAAACTTCACAGAAATCTTTAAAATGACTCCTGCGTTCCTTTAAAGTATTTCTCCTTATGGGGAACTCTATTTTGGTCCCCAAACTGTCAGAGGTCCCCATGTCGTGAGTGTGTAAACAGATTGATGTCCCCAAATACTGCTAAAAACCAGCACAAACACACACATGTCATGTCTCCCTGTTATATATTTTGTTACTTATTTCTATAATTTCGTCCTGCCTTTGTGTGTTGCCGCTCTTGGATAGACTTCTTTTTTTTCCGCATTCCCATCTTTTACCTGGGCATTTGGGAGTGTAACCTTTGGTTTAATATAAATTATGCCTGATGTCTTACATATTATATTTCATCTCATGCCATGTATGCGCTCAGCTGTCCCTTTTTGGTGTCATTGAATTGTAAGGGATGCTTTATATTTTAAAGGTCACTGGTCATTTCACATTATTCTCTGACGAAGCCACAAAAATGATTGAGAAAGGAAAGATCCATCATGATTTAACTTTAAGTCCAGCACCCTTGTAACAGAACGCACTATAACACCAATGTATGAGCATTAAGTTATAACATTTTTTTTCTTTTAGTGTATTCAAAGGAATTCATTTTCAGAAAGTATTTCAAATTCAAGTAATAATCCATGATAGTTTCAAATAAATCAAATTATGTTTGTAGATCCTTAACAGTGATACTGCACAATTGTGATTCTGTCTTTTACCAATAACGGTTTCTGGTATACAGTGTATTGCATTCTGGCTCACCGTCACTGTTCCGTGGCTTACTGGGACATTTTAATATGATGGGTTTTCAATCTTAGCCAGTTGGTAATGCTGTGTATGTGTCACACCTGTACTTTTCCTACAGTCTCAAAAGTCAAAGTGTCAGTTGGGAAAAAGGTCTGTCAGCAACCTCTCGTGGATTAGCTCTCAAACAGTATTTCAAGTTTAGCTACTAATCTGACCTTTGCATTGTATGGCTTGGTGGTCCCTCAAAAGTCTTCCCAATCAAAGTATAGAGCCAAGGAACAAAAATCCGTAAACTGAATTGATCCATTTCACTGCTTCTAATCCGAAAGGAAAAGTCAGATTGCAGGGCTTTTCACCTGCTCACTAGCTTTTTTTGTTATTCTGCAGCAATGATGATGAATAATAACAATTATCCGTAGCCCTGGAATACCATGTTTTATTAATAGCAGGTGCTTAGCAGAGCAAAACAAAAAAAGGGGGGGGGGGGAAAGAGCTTTCCTCCTTTATTCAAGAGTGCTGCTTTATCTGAAAGAAACACCTAACATTAAAGCCTGGTAGAATACTTTTTTTTTCTATATACATACATATTTTCCCTACTAGAGAGTTAAATGACAAAAATGAGCAGAAAATCTAAAGAAATGTAAACAAATTAAAAAACCATATGTACTGCAGATGCGGAGGTGCATAGGAGGCGATGGGATACAGCTTTTAGTCGGTATCCAAAAGGTCACACGTCCAATGATATCCAATGCTTCCATCACTCTTTAGTTTGAAAATCTTTTTAATTTCGTGATGACCTTGGCCAAGTTTATGTGAAATGGGAAATTAATAGTCATTATTATCCATCTTCCTTGCACAGACTCGATCAATTAATTCCCCATTGCTTACAGCGCAAGTCTTGAGAACTTGTATTCAGATTGTAAACTCTAAATCAAAATTAAATCCCATCAAGTCATTTTAGATCTGTTACTATTTTCGAATTGTTAAAAGGTTTAGGGTAAGACTCTGTGGCTCTTGTGTTGTGATGTGACAGTCCGCACTGCCATAGACTGCTGATGTCACTACTTTATGCATTATTTTATTAGCTGTAGCTGAAATAAGGTGTGTATGGAAAGATCCCGAATGTTTTTTATAGAAAATATATATAAACTTCTCCCTTTTGGTTTGGAGTTTTTCTCAAAGGGGAATATAGGACACAGAGCACATAAATATGCTGTAGTAGTACACAGTCAAATGTAATTTCAGTTGGACTGCTAATGCCCGGATAGTCAGGGCTACACGGCTACGCCTAGGTTTCCTATGTGCTCCTCGGTTTCCCTCTCCTGCCGTCTTCCCTGTTGGTATCTCTGTGTTTTTGTGTGTGTTTGTGTGTGTGTGTGTTTGTGTATTGTTTCTTTATGGCCTTTTCTTTCTTTTCCCATTGAAACATCTGCTTTGAATAAGCATCGTTAGTTGTTTCCAGCCATTCAGCTCCCTCTCTGTTCCCAGAGTTTCTCTCCCGCCTGTTCTCCTAATTAATTACTTTATTTGGATGTGCGCGAGCACTATGCATAGTTTGTCCTGCCTAATCACCTCATTCCAATCACCTGAGCTTCTCCGCCTATCTCTCCACCTGAACTTCATCACTTCTTCAGATTAGTTCTATCTCACACAGGCTCCGCCCTGTACTGGACTCTATGGGTACTACTCTCATCAATGATACGCGAGCGTTCACACACTGAAGTTGTATAAACGTAGCCGGCCAATCAGGGCGAGCCTACCTGAATGCACGCGCAGGCTCACAGTATATAAGGCAGCTACACCTCCTGACTGTCATCATTTTCTCTTCAGCGAGCTGGACAACACCTGAGAAAAGGATTTGAAACAAGTAAAAAGTATCTTACCTCCAGGCAAGCGAATGGAGTCGCCACTGCAGGAAACCCGGGCCTGTCCCTCTTGCCCGGCTTAATAGGGGGCGCCGATCCCCACCAGCTCTGGTT
>NW_011350467.1:40740-44307 GCF_000735185.1 Notothenia coriiceps
TTGTGTGTGTGTGTGTGTGTGTGTGTGTGTGTGTGTGTGTGTGTGTGTGTGTGTGTGTGTGTGTGTGTGTGTGTGTGTCTGAGATTTCTCAATTTTGATCAGGGATGATGAAGAGGTCTATTGGTTTTCTCATCAATACCTTTCCTAATAACAACTCCCAGAAAAAGCTCCAATAATACAATTGGCCTTTTGACCTCTAAAGGAAAAACACTTACGGACAGCCACTAACACACTATACACATATATCATACGGCAATGTTGAATCTATTATACTTAATGTGTCCATAAGGTAGGATAGAGATTTGTTTAGCACATATTTTGACAACATTTAGTCCTTATGTGTTTATTATGATTCAAAATAGTAATCATGTTTTACTTAAAAATGCAGAGGTATGCAGCCAAGGCCTGCAGTAGGTATATGGCTGGATACCAAGCATGGTTATGATACTAAAAATCAGAGTTTGTGTACAATGTGTTGGTCAAAGTCAGCGTAAACATTCCAATATTCAACCAAAGCCACAATATTACCTGAATCTTATCCAAGGCTTACTTATAACATTTTACCAGTTTCTAGTTTTGCCCTGCCTGAGCTATTATGACCAGTCCCAGTGCCCCCTTTAAGAAAGGGTATAACTTTAATGTTTGTACTTTAAACTTAGAGTTGAGAGTGGACTTGTGTAAAATGATGATTGCCCATAGAAAGAATAAAGAAAACATGAATATAAAGAATAATTGATGCGTTTGCCTGTCAGCAAATACACAAACAAAATATGAGGTGATACTATTGGAGGTGCAATGCATTCAGAGTGAATGTTGAATTCTCCATAAATTGATGATTTTTCTCTCTCTAGCCTCAGCGTTGGCAATGTGACAATTCCCCTGCAGGGATTAATGATGTTTCATCTTACCTTATACACATTTATACAGTATTCATATGATGTAATTTACAGAAACATACAAATTCATGCTATAGCACATATGCATGCAAATACATATATGTGCGCTATAAAGAAGCTTTTTTCAGTATTTCAGGATGGCCAATAGCACAGCTGCCCTTTGGCTCGAAGACAGGCGGTGCGATGAAGCATGGAGGATCAAGGCTGAACCAGAGAGCTTAGACACTCTGCTGAAAAATTTATGACCAAATACAGACATCTACATAACGTAAACACTACACATAAGATGTCTCTATCAGTGCGGAGTGGAAATGTAGCTGGGTAACAATCTAGTTTGTATGGGTGGTACTGAACAAAGGAAGCAAACCTGAATTATGCAGCAATCTCAGTTGAGGAATGAGCTAGTTATGGCTAGTGTTGCTCCTAATGTGAGATCCTTGTAAAAACACATTCCTTGACTACACACAACAACACATTCATGCACACTTATGCTCTTTCAAGGAGCTGAGTCATAGACACACACAAACCCAGATACATAGTTGCACCTAACACACATTGCTGTGTATACAAACACCTGTGAAATATGGAGTAAAGTTTCTGTATAAAAGTAATTTAAACTTTGGCTATAAGATGATCTTATCAGAAAATGCAAATGTCAAATCATGCTAAATACCAACAATTAATTAGGCTTACAAAGGAGACTTAGTTAAGACATGAAAGAGTAAAGGCATAAGAGATAAGTGGAAATATACAAGATGAAAAGTATCATTTGATTCCTTTTTCAAGCTAATAATCACAGGCAGTTTCAGACCTTATTCTTAAAGGTGCAATCGGAATGATGTGCATATCGACAGTGGCATTAAGTACTTTATCAATACCAAGACTTTGTTTTAGTTTTTTGGTTAGATCTACATTGTAACCAGGTGGATTTGAGAAGGTTTGGACGTGATTCTTTGGAGGGCTCATTTGTTGACCTCTCTTTTTTCATGCTTCCTTTTTGGAAAGCAGTGTCACTAGAGTAGCTGCATATTTACTTATAATGTTGCCTACATTGTAACCTCAGCAACAGACACAGATAGGTTGGGGATGTCCGGACGCAAACCTGATCTGATAGCTTGCAAATAATGCCCCTTTCACACCAACGCGGTTCCCGTTCTAGCTCCGTGCTAGTACTCTTCTGGTTCGGAACCGGTTTTTCTTTTCAGCTCCCGTTTTGTTCACACCGCCCAGAGCCCCACTGGTGCTGCGTCATGACGTCACCTTTTACGTCGCTGATTTTCTCCCCAACGGCGCTCACAACAACAACAATGGGGGACTGCGTCGGGTCAATGAACTTTTAATCATACGAAGCAAGATTAAATTAAATAACGACTTCTCCAACCTTATACTTGTCTCCAGAGTGCCGTGGTTCATTGTTTATTAATGTGTTTCAGCTGCATTTACCGACCGCTGCTCTTCCACCAGAGTTTATTCTCCCGTTAACTCACACGGCAGCGGCCGCTGTAAAGTATTCACTGTCTGGCTGTCACACAAGCAGCTGATACCTATCCCCAATTCCCCATAAGTGAATGTGTTTCAGTCTGAATTGACGCTGTTTGGCATCACAACGCTGTTATGAAAGTTTCTCTGGTAAAAAAATGGGTGATGTTAGCATAGCAACCGAAGATGAACTAATAATAATAATAATAATAATAATAAATGGGATTTATATAGCGCTTTTCTAGACCCAAAGACGCTTTACATTACGAGTAAGGTCGACAAACAAAACAAGAACAAAAACACAGACAAAAACAAAAAACAAAAACAAAAACAAAACAAAAACAGAAAAGCAGTCAGGAGGATGTTGGTTCAGAGGGGGGAGGGGCGGGTTTAAGGATAAGCAGAGTTGAAGAGGTGGGTTTTGAGACGGGACTGGAACAGGGTGAGGGAATCAGACTCACGGAGGTCTTGGGGGAGGGAGTTCTAGAGCTTCGGGGCTGCCACAGAGAAGGCTCTGTCCCCGAAGCTCCGGAGTTTGGCCTTGGGGATTGAAAGCAAACCGGCTGAGGTGGATCTGAGGGATCGGGGAGGTTGGTAGAGGATGAGGAGGTCAGTGAGGTAGGGGGGGGCCAGATGGTGGAGGGCTTTATAGGTGAGGACCAGGAGTTTGTAGTGAATGCGGTGTGAGACGGGGAGCCAGTGGAGTTCTTTGAGGACCGGGGTGATGTGATGCCATGATTTGGTGTGGGTGAGGAGTCTGGCGGCTGCGTTCTGGACACGCTGGAGTCTGTTGAGGGATGTTGCGCTGATGCCGAAGAGGAGTGAGTTGCAATAGTCAAGGCGGGAGGAGATGAAGGCGTGAATGAGTCGCTCAGCTGCGGGGCGGGTGAGAGAGGGACGGAGTTTGGCGATATTGCGGAGGTGGAAAAATGAGGTTTTTACAACTTGGCGGATGTGGGGGTCGAGGGAGAGGGTGGGGTCGAATATCACGCCAAGGTTGCGTGCCTGGGTGGAGGGGGAAACAGGGGTGCCATCGATGGTGAGTGTCAGGTTGGGGGTTTTGCTGAGGGTGGATTTGGAGCCGATGAGGAGGAGTTCAGTTCAGATGTAGAAGGCTGACTGCTGGAAGGGTAGCTTTCCAGCGAGCATACTGGCAGTTGAGTAGAATAACTGCTCGCTGATGTGCTGCTGT
>NW_011350467.1:44352-56722 GCF_000735185.1 Notothenia coriiceps
GTTTAAGCGCATAAAGCCAGAGTTGAAGAGTGGGGTTTGAGAACGCGGGACTGGAAACAGGTGGGGTGGAAATCAAGATCCACGAGTCTGGGGGAGTTCCAGGCTTCCGGGCTGCCACAGGAGAAGGCCTCTTGTGGTCGGGCGGAAGCTTCGGCAGTTTCGGCCTTGATTGAAAAAGGCAAACCAGTCGGCTGAGGTTGGATCCTGAGGAGACCGGGGTGGTTGGTAGGGAGGGATGAGGAAGGGGTCAGTGAGTAGGGGCCCAGTGGTGAGGCTTTATTAGGGTGGACCAGGAAGTTTTGTTATGGGGGAAATGCGTGTTGTTGAGACGGGGGGAGGCCCGAGTGGAGTTTTTGGACCGAGGTGGATGTGATGGGCCCATGAATTAAGGTGTGGGGATGGGGAATGTCTGGCGCCGAACTCCGTGTCGCAGAGGTGAGGGAAGGGAAGCAGCGGACTCTGATGGAGTGACGTTTCTCGTGCTGATGGTGACCGAACGAAAGCCAGAGTCTGCAATAGGCCAAAAAGGGTCATTTTAGTGAGGGATAGGCGTGGAATGGGTCGGGAGACTTCAAGCGTGCGTGGTGTTGGAAGAGACAGGTTGGCGGGTTGCGAGATGCGTAGTATGACAGGCTTTGACTCAGACCAGGAGTGAGGATTGAGGGACCTGTCAGCCAGAGGTGGGGTAGGAATGAGCACGCATGAGGCCGTTGCGTTGCTGTGGTGAAGGAACGGTTCCTGCCAGACAGGGGTGCCAGGTCATTTTTTTGGAGATGGCGGTGAGTGGTTTGCAGATGTTGGGGTTCATTGTTCTGAGGAAGGTGGGGATTGTGGATGGGCTCGGATGAGGAGGAGGTTTCAGACTCAGTTGCTGTAGAGGGTTTGAGCAGTTGCAGTTAGCTGCATCCAGTAGGAATGGCAGTTTCAGGACAGGGTAACCAGGGAGCTGATGTGGGGGCAGAGGATGGGAGAGCGGTTGGTGTCAGCTAGCGGTGTGTCGTTTGGGAGCTGATGGCAGTGGGGAATTCCAGGTTGTGGATACCGGAGATTGCTGAATCCGGGGGAGGGAGGATGGTAAGGTCAGGGGAGAATGGTAGCGAACAGGTACTGTGATGCTTGGGGGGAGACTCTTGGGTGGGAGTGCAGCGGTGGTTAGAGGGAGTGATGTTGAGGGGAAGATGATATGTTGGGAAAATCTGCGGGGAGGGTGAACTGGAGCCAGGAGTACCTGGAGTTGAGAGGTTCCTGCGGATAGGGATATACAGTGATTGTCGGGAAAACGGAAGGAATGATGGAGTGGTAAGGTGAAGGAAGAGATGTGTCGCACTGGGGTTTGAGGAGCTGGATGGGAGGGGGCTGGTGAGACAGAGGGTGTCAAGAATGGTAGGAGAGGTAATTGTGGACTTTGAGGCAGTGACGGTTCTGTAGGTAGTGAGATGGAGTTTGTTGGAATCATGGTGAACTGTGAGGGATGATTTCATGGTTAGGCGTTTTGGCGGCGGGGTTCGTTTACGGAGTGCAGGGGTGAACCAGGGTGAGGAGGTTTTTAAAAGTGACATTTTCCTTTTGGGGGCGCAATGCTTTGAGGGAGGCGAGTAGGTTGAATTAAGGGTTGAGTTGATCATCGGGTGAGCTGAGGTTCGAGTCCAGGGGGAGAGTAGAGGATAGCAGGTCGAGAGGTTGCTGGGGATCGAAAGAGCGTAATTACGGAAAGTGATGTCCGGATGGTGGGGGCGGCGGCGGACGGGGAGGCGGTGGTGAACTGTATGAGTTTGTGGTCAGAGAGGGGAAAGGGGCAGGGGTGGAGGTCGAGTACTGTGAGGTTGGTGGAGCAGACAAGGTCAAGGATGTGTCCTTTATCGTGGGTGGGGAAGGTGACATGTTGTGTAAATGAGAAATTGTCCAGAAGGGAGGAAAATTCAGAAGCGTGTTTGCAGGTGGTGGAGTCCATGTGGATGTTAAGGTCGCCGAGGAGTAACAGACGTGGGGAGAGGGATGAAGCAATGGTTAGGAGTTCAGTGAGATCAGAGAGGAAGGAGGGGTGTGGTTTAGGGGGGCGGTAAATGAGGATAACTGTCAGTGAGGGAGGGGTTTTGAAGGCGAGAAATTCGAAGGATGGCACTGAGGGGAGGGTGAGTTCTGCAGTCCGGATGTTCTGGTTGTAGATGACAGCCAGCCCACCACCACGGCGTGAGGGGCGGGGTTTAGTGATGTAATTAAAACCAGGGGCGGATGTTTGATTGAGCGAGAAGAAGTCATTGGGTTGTTGCCAGGTTTCAGTGAGCAGAAGGAAGTCGATGGATTTGTCCAGGATGAGTTCGTGAAGGATGTGGGCTTTATTGTTGAGTGACCGTATATTTAGGAGGGCAAAATTGGTCAACTGGGGTGTTGGAGGGGTGGTGGCAGGCTGGAGAGGTATTAGGTTGTCTAGGTTAGCAGCGCAGGGGTGGGCATGAGAGGGGGGGCAGTGGAGCAGAGGACGGGGGCTTGATGGTGGGGAGAAATGGCTTGTTATATGTGTTGGGAGGCGGAGGGGAGTGGGATCCGCTCCAGGTATTCCATGCAGCTGGGAGAGTGTAAAAGGAGCAGTAGGAGTTGCGTTCTGATGACGCGTCAGGTGTGCGACAGTGCGTTGCGTGGAGCAGATGGATGCAATGGATTGTCCGTGCTGAAGGTAAACAAAACTGCGGCGGGTGCTTCGGTGAATGTAGCGGGGTCGACGAAGGAGTCCAAGATGTCTGATGACTGAGATGGAAGACGGAGTGGAGGAATTGGTCAATGACAGCAGCTGTGAGATGGAGTATTTCAGCATGATGAGAGGCGGAATGGCTGGGAGCAGTGTGATGGCAGCGATAGCAGCTAGCGGGCTAGGTTCACAGAGGTGGAGGATTGTTGTGGAGACGAGGAAGATCCACGACATGGTAGGAGGATGTGAGCAGCGGGACGGGACAGATGCACCCCAGAGATGAAGGCAGGAGGCAGAGAGAGTCCACGGTTGTTGCGTGGGACGGAGACAGACAGTAGGCGATGTAGCAGATAGCAATAGCCACCCGGCATTTTGATGGCTACGTGAGGGCAGCCGGCTACAGCCAGCAACGGAGGCAGAAGTCCAAAATAAGTAAAAATTTAAAAACAATTGCATTGCATTAAAGATGTGTAATGCAGGGCAGTGGTTCAATTCGAAAGTTTGAAGAACGAATGGTAGCTGAGAGTGATAGAGGGTGACAGAGGCGGAGAAGCGGCGAACAGTCAACACCAGCGTCCTCTCCAGCTGATTACAAGTATTTTGTGTTGTTGAAAAGGTCTCTAATGGGTCTTGGTGTAACATTGGATATTGAGAAGAATTATCTGGGGATTGTTCGAGTATCGCAGCCTTCCAATTGCAGCTGCTGATGTTGTGTGCTGCTGTCTTTGATACATGGCAGTTGAACCGGTCATTGTAGGTGATGTGGAGCTGCTCCACTCCAAGGTTCCCCTCCAGTGTGTTTTTGTTTTGGCCATAAAGTCCCACTATAACAGATCCTACAGGATTATTTCCTCAGTGTTATCTGTTTACCACTCCAACACTCCAAAGACAATTATCAGTGATTTCTGGGTGCCTTTTTGAGTTACTGTTCTAATACAATTCATATAATTTTGAATAACGCATATACCAGTACAGCCTCGTAGGCGTCAGCATTCTGCTGGTCATTTTCTTTCAATTTATAACTCGGTTCAATTTCATAAATATGTATTACACCATTAGTCCTAAGTGTCATACAAATTGATTATATTTTGTAAAGTAATAATGTGTTCCCTCAGATCTGCTAGAACTGCTTAGTTTTCTTGTTGTTTTTTGACTGGACTTCAAACTTAATTCACACAGTTAATAGTTATCTGAATCAAACATGAAGCTCTACCTACTGTGAAATTACAAAAATATTAACTTTACAGCAGTTTGTTTCAATCAGTAAGTCAGTATCTATATGGCAAGCAGCAATATGAGAATACATTTCCCTTAAATAAGTGATTTCATTTATTGGATATGTCTGGCGTAAGCAAAAACAGAACATATCTTTAAGTACAATGCAATAACAAAACATTTCTTAACACAAGCTGAAGAGATTAGAACGTTTTTTTCTAAGATATAAAATATATTAGTTAATATCCCACTGGTGAATGTCTGAAGTATCTCTATGTCTTAAAAATGGCGGTTGCTAACAAATGACTAAATGGGTCTACTAAAAGTCATCACGCTAATATTAGCCGCTATTAGCTTAGCGGTGGTGACCTCATGTGACGGCAAAGTATTTTGTAGTCTCATTTCAAACCTTTATTTAATCAGATGGTCCCTTGAGATCATGGATCTCTTTTTCAAGGGAGACCTGCAGCATATAGGTTCCACATGAAACATAAAACAATAAAGGACATCATACATTATATTTACAGGATACATTTACATAGTTATAGACACAAAGAACAGTGCGATGATGGCGGCGCGCACAGTCGCAGTGGCTCGTAGCTCTTCCTTTCTGTGCTTTCTATGTGTGTTTTCGTCCGTATGTCTACTAGCCAATGTTACGGTTAGCAGTGCGAATCCCATGTACAGCCGCAGGGACCTACTTACGATAGGATTACAGTGCAATTCGCACTGCTAACCGTAACATTGGCTAGTAGACATACGGACGAAAACACANTCTCGTGCACAAACTTATCTCGTGCCCTCATTGGTCATGTGCGCATTCGTGTGTTTTGGAGGAGGGCTCTGTCAGGAAGTGGCAGATTTTTTCCGGCTGTGTATTTTCAAATTCTAGCGCACTCGAGCTGGTTTCTCCAAAATTACCTACCCCACCTTTAACTAAAAATCAAATGAAACAAAGTAAAAATATAAGAGCATTACAGATAACACATCTTTAATCAGCTTAAATCAGATTGCTCAATTACAGACCAAAATAAATATTATAATACATAATATAACAGAATACTTTGCGGTCGGTGGATTCTTTATAAAGCCATTCATCTCTTTCACAGTCGTATGTGAAACATTCTTTATCTGTGGATTTCACACAGTTGACAGGAAGTAGTCATGGAGCCAAGCTGTTGCCTGGCAATGCAATCATGTAGAAACGTTCTTTTAAGATCAAGGATTCTCATACTTAATGCTGAATGTCATGGGTACGCACTCTTCTATGCATTGAAATCATTGAATGTCCTTTGGGCGCATGAGAAGAAATAAGACAACAAAAGAAGAGAAAGACACACTTCGTTCTCCATCGATTCCTCATCAGATCAATCGTCCACTTCAAATGTATTTTCATTTCTAACCCACCTGTTAATGCAGCAAACCTGACTCTTTGATCTTGACTTGCTTGAAGGCCATTTTATCTATTCATCACAAGCACTGAATTTGCTAAAGATTCAAGCCGAACTAAAACTTTTGCTCAATGCTATATACATAAAGTAATAATAATAAGAAATAATACTAATAATACATTAAACTTGCCATTATTATGAATAGCGCTAAATCAGCTGCTCTGATACAGCAATATCAGCACCAGCATGTTGTATTAAAAAAACAAGGATTGCTATATATTTAAAAATGTGTCTACATCAATAAATAATGTTCTGCTGATGATCACAGCTGGCTCAATCTGCTCTGCAGCCATGTACTTGTGAGCGTGCCGACTAATTACCCATGAAACACATCAATATGCTGCATTACTAATTGGAACCAAGCTGTGAGGCATTTAGCTGAGTTCAGTATTTGTGTGGTGTGTGTGTGTGCCATTCTGCATATTGATCAATGTGTTTTAATAAAGAAGAGGTCAGGCCTCTTCAATTTTCAGAATGAGTAATCAATCTACTAAAACATCTCCAAGTAAAGTGTTCTTTTAGGTTCCATTCAACCAATGAGGATTTTGTTTGTAGCTTGTCCCCCACATGACACCATGAGAAAGGGTATGGACTTTGTTTATTGGGTATTTAATCAAGCCATTTTTATACATTGCATCTTTTTATGTAAAGATGGTGCTCTTTTTGCTATAGGTTGGATTTTAAAATGGGAGACTGAAATGATAATTTTTATTCCGGACCAAACATATACACAGATTTATTGTTAGATCCAGCATATGATTATATATTTATATAGATTATATAGATTATATTTTGGAATCAACAATAGTATGTATCAATATGAGGAAATCTTTTTAGTATTGTACTGTAACACACAGCATACAACACAGCTGTATAAATACAGTATATTTCCAGGGTTAGGGTTAGGTTTACTGTAGAATGCTGTAATAAAGGGTTAGGGTCAGAGGTAATATATCGCTGAAAAGATTACAGTTTTATCACAGTGAAATAACAGAGGGATGCTGGAAACCACAGCTCAGTAGTAATTTTAAAGAAACATGTGTTGTCAGTAGGTGAGTAGGGCTGATCTTTTCCTTGTGATGTTGAGTGTTGATGCAGACAGAGTGCAGGACTCACAGCTTCTCGGTTTGGTGCTCTGATGCCCCCCTGCTGATCCTAAGCTCCCTCGACTGCTCACACACACAGAACACACACACACCTGCAGGAGCTCTTTCTACACTGAATCAGAATCAAAAGCAGGTTTATTGCCAAGTAGGTTAATATCATAGACATTTATCAAAAGTCTCATTTTAATTATATATAGAATGTCACTGTTTCTTTTTGCCATGGGTTTATTTTCTCACAGTTAAAATGTTTCAGTTCTATGAAACTACAGCTGTCACTCCAAGGCTTTTATCGATCCTACAAAAGGTTGGCAACCTTCTGTTCTGACCATTGTCAGGTACATAATTATACTTAACATGTCAAAGCTTAACCCCGTCTAGCCACCAATCTTCAATACCCTGTAATGTAATCACTATGTATGATGTCTGGCTGAGACCTTCCCCTTCATGTGCCTTCACCCTGTATAAAATCATTGCTTGTATGTCTAACTTAGTCATATTATTGTAATACTCTGATGGTGCAGGACTCTGTCCTTCCAGCTGGAAATAAGATTGATTCTGTTAAATGCTTATTACTCTTTATTAAATAAAACAACTTTTGAAGCTTGTAGATTTGTTCTTTTCTTACCAGAAGGTGATTAAGTGGGGAATTTCTACCACAGTTAACACATACGAGGAATTTGCCTTAGTGTATTTGGTGAATACATAAACACAGTCAAGGAAGATACATTCTAAGGAAATAACCATCAAATAAAACAAGGAAAAAAAAAACTACAAGCACATTAAAATATAGCAATATTTACATGGAATATGGATGAAATATAGACACACAAAAAAAGGTAATACAATAAAATATTTGCAGTTACAATGTGCAACAATTGGAGGGTTGTGCAGGACTGACAGTGTTCAGGTGAACGAGATAGTGGTTGCATAGTGTGCAAGTGAAGCCTTTAAACTTTATGAAATAGAATACCTTTATTTACCTCGTAGACTGTTGTAATTCTGCAGAAATGTGAATATAGTAGTTAAATAACAAGAACGAAAGATAATGGGAAAGCCCAAGTGCATGTGAGAGTGATAGCAGGTGTCCACCTTTTAATGTTACTGCCCCTGTATAACACATCATGCTTTCCTTAGTTCTTTCCTCGTCCTAATACACACTCCCAGCTCATTTTCCCAGTGTTCCTTGTTCCTCTCTTCCTTGCTGACTGAAGTGCAGAGCAGATGAAGGTGGATCAGGGCACTAGAGTACAGAGCAGAGGCCAACACAGGGGCTTCTCAAAGACAGATCCCTCATTCCTCTTGACAAGCCTGGCAGTGTGAGTATCAGTGCTAACAGCCTGTTCACACGCCTCATATATTACACCCATCAGTAACTCTGCGCACACACACACACACACACACACACACACACACACAAACACTTATTGTATCACACAATGTCAGAAAAACCCAGATACTTGTAATCATCCAGGAGAATGTCTACTCCTTTCAGGAACACCTGCTTCTTACTGTATACGCAGATTTTTTTGGACCAGTAGAACCCACGGCTGGCAGCATTTTCACTTGAAGTGTTGGCAGTTAAACGCTGTGCCCTAGGGCTCTTTAACAGTAGTTGAGGGCATTAATTATTCATGTTATTTACCCACGTTTCCCAGACACACCATTAATTCAAAATTGTAAGGAACTTCTAAACCAGCAGTTCCCAAAGATGCGTTTAGGAAGTCTCGAGAGGGCCCGTTAATATTGTAATGCAACATAACCACAGTAAAACCCACACAGGAATTTTGCCTCCTTAACCTCCTCTTTAGTACAGCGGATATCTCTGATTTAAAATAAATGTACTCTTAACTGATTTAGAATCTTAATTGCTATCAAGACTCTTATACCCTGGACGTTCAATCCTGGACTTGTTTCATACAGTATTTAGTGTCAGTCTACTATCGGTGATATCTTTTATTTATTTTACATTTACTATTCCATGCCCCACAGCAACTCTTTAGGGGTTGAGGCTTTTTCTTCAGACTTGTTTACGGGCTGCCATAGGGGCGTTCACACCAAGTTCTTTTCCCACAATAGTTCATGAGAACTCAGTTCATGAGAACTCTTTTAGTTCTGATGAACTAAAGCAGATCGCGTTCACACCACAATGAGTTCCTGGGGGTGGATTAGGCAAATGAAGCCGCTGACGTCAATTCTTCTTCTTCTGCTTTGGGTTTACTGGCAAGCCGCAAACTTCACGGCGTATACTGCCACCCGAATTCCCCGGCCGGAAGTCCCCGGAGTTGGGGACTGGCTTCAGTAGAAGCTGCTGGGACTCCCAGCAGCTTCTTCCTTTGTCTGGCCACTTGTGTGTTTTTGACCAATTACATTTTTACAATTTGTGCTTTTCCATCTGGTCCAATCATTCGTAGGAAGATTGATGTTCCACACAATTGTAAAGGTTTGTGGATACAACGAGAACCCCACAGGGTAGTGTTCATTTTAATTAATTAATTGAGGTAAACACACTCTGCGAATGGAGACTGCTAATGAAACACACATTATCTCTGATTGCAACACGTATTTACTCAGTTGACAGGAACATAAATTAAACACAGTACAATTGATGGATGACATCACTGGTAAGAAGTAACAATTACCATAACCAAGAAAACACTTGTTTAAAATGCAATGTGATGGTGAAAAAAAATCTCCACTTTTAGGGTACTCTTACATTTCGGAGCTTGACCATATGGGGGACCAGAACATAATATGTTCCTACTTAGATCCACTTCTATAATTTCACAAATCTGTTGAAATATTAGTAATCCTCAGTCTCGCATAAAGTAGTTAAAAAAGGGTCAAATGTTTATTGTAGATCTACAGTATAGCTGAAGTGCCTGGAGGAGAATGCTTATAGTGGCCAGGTTTCATCACGTGCTAAAAATAAATTAAGTCTTGTGACTCCACAGGGCACTTTGGATAACAAGTTCCACTAAAGGTCAGAGAAGATAACAGCTTTGACATTGCACACATGCGTGACAGCAGTCATTGAGTGCATAAACATAATCATGTACGTATGATTGAAAGTTCGGGAAAGCTTAAATTCTCAGGGAAATTGCACACACAAACACACACCAGTCAGTTGCCTTTTCTACATCAGTGTCGTCGGTCTCTATGCTGGAGGGGCATTTCCGGTAGTGTTGTGCTGTACTACTGTATGTCTATTGAATAAAGCAGTGGCCTTCTGCAGAGCCATTGTGGAGAAAAAGGACATCACTTTTGCCAGATGAAAAACAGTTAACCCCAATAAAGAACAGTCCAAGGCCACATTACACACAACATTATTTATACTCTAGACATATGAATTAGGACTTGATTTAGCAGGAACACTCAGTCGGTAGTGGGTCACACCCAACCAATTTGGGATCATACCTGTAGTGGTTTTATTTAGATTTTCTAACCACAAAGTCATGTATACTTTTTTGTTTTTTTGTGGTTTGCAGTCTACTTGAGTTTATAAAAATAGGGGTATTCAATGAGCGTTAAGAAACATCTTTGCCACATGCAAAGTTTAAATTGAAAAGGAAACAAAGCAAAAGTTAAATCACTGTTAACTTTGCATGATGCAAGTGATGATAATGATTCATTGTTTAGCATACTCCTGTTAAATTATGTTAACCCAGTTCTTGAGCAGTAAATTGAGCTCTTTGAATTAACTTATGCTCTGTAATTTGCATTATCAGACAACAATGAATAATGCATTTCATCACTGCATTTGTACCATTGTAAATTGATTTCCAAGCAGCCTTTAATATATGACAACTCTGCATGTCAGTGACATGTGGTTTCATTCTAATATGTAAGTTCCCCATGGGGTGATCTTTTGTCAAGCTATATAGTCATTGTTACCATTTTATCAAGAAAGTACAAGTATTATAGGTGTATTTTAAATGAGAGCTTGTACATTTCCAGTATAACATCTCATAAAGTAGCCTTCTCAATGCTGGAAAAAAAGTAAATATAAATATAATGCCTATGTTATTTTGTATTTTGCATAAGGTTGAAAAAGAGTAAGAGCAGTCAATCATTCTGCAAAGAGTCATGTCATATATTTAACCAATTTAATTCTGCTGCACAATATAAAAGCTAAGCTACTGAATTCATCACTTTAAATACGATGTTAATATTACGATGTCAAGACCGAGATTTGATTTTTATGAACCTCCGCCTTGTTTAAGTAAATTAGTTTGAACTTAGAGTTCTGGAGGTGTTTAACACCCCACACTCCCGCATATGTCTTTCATTTAAGGCACACAGTGAAACTAACTACTTGGCTTGCCCATGAACTTTAAAGTCACCTCAATTTTGCAACAAAAAAAGGGAAAATACAAAATCCATTTCAACCAGGAGAGAAAGGAAGACAGAGTATAGGAAAGAGAGATGGAGACAGCGAAAGAGTCTCAGCGTGTCAAACCCAAATACTATTATGCTCGTTATAATTCATTATTATTCCAATGACAGGGGTCTTGGTCTGAAGGTGACTTCATTACATTACAGGTTATTGCCTCATATATCAAACTTGGGTGGCCCAATTTTTAGGCAGCAGAAGTGTCTGGCTGACTGTGAAATTGACTGCTCTCGATCACAGAGTAATTAGATTAGCCTGCTGGTTATGTATAAAACAAGAGAAGACAAAGCTAGCTGCTCTCCTGAGGCTGCCGGCAGGGATGATGACACCAATATATTGATGAGGGCACAAAGGTGTATACTGTACAGGAAAGTGTGTGTGTGTGTGTGTGTGTGTGTGTGTGTGTGTGTGTGTGTGTGTGTGTGTGTGTGTGTGTGTGTGTGTGTGTGTGTGTGTGTGTGTGTGTGTGTGTGATCGATCGATCCCATTTAGGTCCCTATTTCAGACTACAAACCTGTTATTTATGTTGGTCCCCTGTACCTATGGCTTTGGATTAGTGGTGGCAAGTAAGGCTAGATTTATACTGCAGGCAAATTAGATTTGTTTCTCAAAAATCTGATCTTTTTGTGGGATTGTCTGCACTCTTATGCCCCTTTCACACCAACGCGGTTCCAGGGCCGGTTCGGAGCTAGAGCCTGATAAGCACCGGTCTTTCCTGTTCACACCGCAGCGAAGCCGGCTCTAAGCACCGAAAACCGGTGCTTACCAAGGACCAAAATGTTTTCGGCCTAGAATCAAGAACCGCATACATCACGCTTACGTCGGAGGGGGGCGAGATTAACCTGAACTAACAGTTTATGGCGAGTACGGCAAATGAAAGTTGTAACAAGCAGTAGCGCTGAGCAACCACACACTTTAAAAAAAAAAAAAAAAACACTTTATAAAGTCAGGCAACAGTAACCAGGCTTCGTGTGATTCCGTTTATTTTTACCTCACTTTGACCATCTGTTCGCTATCATTGATCATTGTGGAGAGAGGCAGACGTTTTGTTTTGTATTATAGCAGCTATCGGATATCACTACATGGCCTGCACAGGTTGTCATGTCCGACTATCAAAAGTAGAATTATAATAAAAAATAAGCCGGTAAAATGTGCCTGTAGAAAACGGTTTATGCCACAATAGGATAGCAACAAGTAGTCAAGTTATACTCATTCTCATTTGATGATCGTCAAACCCTCCATCTTCTGGAGAGGACGCTGGTGTTGACTGTTCGCCGCTTCTCCGCCTCTGTCACCCTCTATCACCCTCAGCTACCATTCGTTCTTCAAACTTTCGAATTGGACCACTGCCCTGCATTACACATCTTTAATGCAATGCACATTGTTTTTAAATTTTTACTTATTTTGGACTTCTGCCTCCGTTGCTGGCTGTAGCCGGCTGCCCTCACGTAGCCATCAAAGTGCCGGGTGGCTATTGCTATCTGCTACATCGCCTACTGACTGTCTCCGTCCCACGCAACAA
>NW_011350468.1:0-4189 GCF_000735185.1 Notothenia coriiceps
TTACAAAATAAAAATTGAAAATTAAAAAATATATATAATATTTTTAAAACAATTTTTTATTACTATTATTATTAATAACGTGTGCATAGACATTTTTCAGGGGCGGACTACCATCTGTATAATTCCCCCGCAGCGAGGCTCCCCCGTTGACAATCCACTAGCGCACTGTTTCTCAAACTTTTTCACACCAAGGACCACTTAACCAATAAAAAAACACTCACGGACCACCTGACTCCACAAATATCCAAAAACAATAGGCCTGCTTACCATTCCAACAGTATATAACAAATTACAGCCTAATAATGACAGCTTAACCTTCTCTATATCGCATCACTCACACATTAAATCAACAATACAAATACAACTACAGATTATATAAGCATTTAGTTCAAATGCGATTTAAAATGCTCTCAGGTTTTACACCTCTTATGAAATGTAGACTACATTTATTAGGGAGTTTATGTCCAACAGACTCACAGATCGTTGGCTACTGAGAGATATGCAAAATACAACGCATAGTAGGCCTATGACACAAACCTCCGCTGTGGATTTTCAAAACAAAATACAGTAAAACTATGGTCGCAGGCCCAAGTTTAACTCTCTGAGGCCTGCATGGTCTGCCTTCAAAACTAAAAATAAAAAAACGTTTATGCAGCCCCAACAACAGCCTCTGATCATCAACAGACTTCATGCAATGCTTCATTGGATGCATGTATTAGATAATAACCTTTATCTCACTCTAAACACATCTAAATCTACTTCCAGCATGGATAAATGTTCATGAAATACATCCATTGTTTGTTTTATATGCTTCTTGAAATCCTAAAAACCACATTGTTTTTCTAGAACAGATTACAAATCGCCTGAGAGTGCGGAAAACTTAAACAATTTAATTTATGCACGAGAAAAAGTCATAATTTTGAGAAAAACTCATAATTTGGAGATTTTGAGTAAAAGTCATACTTTGTGAAAAAGTCATAATTTTGAGATTTTGAAAAAAAAGTCAGAATGTTGAGGTTTTTCAGAAAAAAGTCAATATTTTGAGAAAAAAACTCAAAATTTTGTTCATGACAATCCTATGATTACCTACAAGAACTGGTATTCCTCCATCTAGTGACTGTGTAACTCCCTCTCTTGGATATCAGCATGTGAAGGACACTGTTCAGGAACTAGTTGATGCTCTGTATGTGATGACTACTTCCATTCTGGAGAGGATCACAGATACATGGATCCTGAGGTTCAAGCTCAAGCCAGGGACCAGGGAGAGTTTTCCTAACAGTTTAAAGCTTTTCTTAACAATATATTCCCCACTATTTGTATTGTTTGATGTACAAAGCATTACAATCTAAATATACATTTGAATATTCTTCAGATATGAGAGGGTGTGTCACCTTGTATTTCTTCCCCAGCAGCTCCAGTGGATCCAGTTTGATCTCTGACCTCAGAGCCCGGCCAAACAGAATCATCTTGGAGTCTGAATCTGAACAAACAAACAGATATAATATCACAAAGAGTTTGAAGAGTCACACGTGTCAGTAAATTAACCAAATGTGCTAAAAACATCCCCATATCATCATTTCTGAATATTTGAACCACACAAGATTTTTATCTGGGATGTGTCACAAGAAAGAATAAGGCTGCTGAAAATAAAGATTATAAAACCCCTTTATGTTAATGTTTATTAATGTTCCTCAGCTCTGGACAAGCAGAGGAACTACATGCTGATTGAACTCACACATGTTTTATTCTAACTTCATAATCTTGATTGAAATGTACTTATCCAACGCAACAACCTAATTGGGGTCAAATGAGGTCAGTAAGAAAAGCAGGAAACACTGACCTCGACAGGTCAGGTGAGCGACGTAGGGAACGCCGTCCTTCTCTCCGTAGTACACAGCGAAGTGAGAGAAGTATTTGTTCCTGGGATACTCCACGATGTCCCCCGGGAACACCTCGGGACGGGACTGCGTCTGCAGATTTTAAATTAGTATTTTATTGTTATACGTACAAAAATATCAAGGCTAATTCCTAGTGTGTGAAAAACAACTTTGTTTCCAACGTGAACATCTAAATATTAAGAGAATGATTTACTTTCTTGGGTCAAATGGTCTATTCAGAGTCACTTTGATTAAATTAAGAGATAAACAGACAAAGCAAGAGAGTCTTTTCACACTTTGATAACCTGGAAATGTGCTTTTTAAATGGCTTGTGCAAAAAATATTAGAGAATTAAAATAATGTTACCAACATGTGGACAAATACACTTTAAAGGATTTCTGCACTCATTTTGGAGACAACAAAACAGATAAAGATTGCAAATAAAGATGTTTCGTCTGTACTCACCAGGCCCATGGGTTTGAGTTAATACCGCAGCTGTCTTTACTTCTGAAATGAAACCCACACACACTGATCACAGTCTCATGTGTGTGTGATAGACTTTGTGTCGCAGTGTCTTCGAGTCCCTTCAGGTGTCATTTGTGCTGGAGGGTGATTTTCTTTTGGGGACGTTTCTGCGTTTCTTCCACGCACCACGGAGTCCCTCCACCTCAGGGCGTGTGAAGCAGGTGCTTCCTGAACGGAAGGCGTGAAAACAGGAAGTAGCTTCAACGCAGCTCCAATCAGACGGGTTTTAATGAGAGATAAGAAGACAGAGTGTGCAGAAACCATTATTACTAAAAGCTAAATGCTGGTTTCCTTGGGTATTAAGATTTGATTTGAAAAGAGCCTGGGTTTGACTGACAGCTACTCGTTTGAAGCTTAATGAACCTAAAATAACGCCTGGAGAAAATCTAAAGAAAACCCCTTGTGGAAATATGAAGCGAGAGTCCTTTCATCGCTAAACTTGTTTTTATTTTTCCCTGAATTGTTGCCGTCTGAGAGGTAAACAGGCTGGCTATAATATCCTCTTAAATACAAACACATTTCCGTCTCCATGTCAAACTTTACGGATAAAAAAACAGCTGGAGGGGCTCCTGTGGAAAAATGTCCTGATTTAATGTCACAATAATCACGTGTTGCTCCTTTAACACTGGTTTGATTACACCTCTTTGTCAAACCCCCATTCACTGGCTCTAAAGCGCTGTGATTGGTGGAGAAATGACAATGAGCCCCGCTGAGAAACAGAAGCAGTCTAACACAACCTGAAAGCTTCTGAGATCATCTTCGTGAAGACCACCCACCCACATTTACAAAATATAGATTATCTGCAGATTCAGATCCATGACACACAGAAAGTCTGAGGATGGCATTTACTGAAGGAAACACACTTTCATTGATTCAAAGTGTGTGTGTGTGTTTGCAGCTCAAACACACAATGCCACTTTTTTAAAGTCAGTGCAGCATCACAGTCCGTCAGAAGGCACCTGAGCTGGAGGTTCACCACGCACACACACACGCACACACACCCCCCCCCCCCCTCCGTTCGTGCGGAGGGTCCGCCACATTAAGTGCTGTTCTAAACAGCGAGTCTGCAGCGGTGCTGAATGAGTCCGGTCTCTACCTGACCAGACTCAACGCTGTATGTGTCCGTCAGCAATGATCCTCTGATAAACTGCGATGGTAACAACCTCATGATAACCTCATATGTTTTAACTTAGGATCATACCTGTGTTTAGTCTAGAAAAAGGTAAATGTGTGCATTTTATTATTAAGTTGTGTATATTTACAGACTGTTGCAAAAACTAAGAAGCTTATAAACATCAGGTTTAAAACTAAAAGAGCTTTACAAAAAAGTAACGCAATTAAAGATGTTTGGAGTTCTATTTTAGTTATTCATTTCATTTTTTGTCCAACAGATGCTGATTTGAAACCGTTGTTGCATACAGTCACGGCATTTCCTGTTTCTGGCAGAGAGAGGGGAGTTTGTTCCAAAGCTTGCCGCTGTATTTACACCCTCCATCTGAAAGGAGGGAGCCTCGTTTAGCTGCGAGTGTCACTCCGCCACGGAGTGGGAGTGGGTAGGGTGTGATTTGGAATTGGGCCTCTCTTTCCGGCTATAGAGAGCCGAAGTCCCTCCCTTTCTGGTGGAACTCCATGGGACCTTATTTAGGAAAAAATTATGCATTGAAGTCAATGGCGAGAGAAAAGTTATCTTTCGATCCCGTTTGAATTGTGCCATGAATTACACATGATGTTTGTCAATCTTAAAAATAATTTCCAAGTCAAAACAAATTATAATTGTCGTAAAACTG
>NW_011350469.1:0-3333 GCF_000735185.1 Notothenia coriiceps
TTTACAGCTATTCAATACTCAATCTTGTTTAAGAATATGAGCATGTCTACTCAGGGGAGAGGCGGGTGCGGAGACGATTCACAATCAGGCCAGCTTTAGAGGGCATAAGATGAGGTTTGAGTCTGCGTGATCTGCGTGTAGGGAGGGGCAGCAGCCATATCATTAGCTAGAACTAGCTAGATCTGATGGATTTCGGAGAGAGAGAGAGAGAGAGAATTTTTTTTTTACATTTGAAGATCTAATTGAATCATAGTCATGGAGAACCATTAAATCCTTAGATTTTAATTTGCCTGTATAAACGTTTGCATAATATTTCACCTCTTAAAACACTTATGTACATTACAAGAAATGTGATGTGATTTATTATGACGGTTCATATTTAAATAAAGCTCCAGCATTCAATAAGACAAAACTCTGTTTTACAGACTGCAGTATGTTACAGGTTTTTACTAAAATATTGATGCATGTGAAGCTGACCGTTGAGCGGCCCGACCAAGCAAGGAGGCAGAGGCAGAACGTCCAAAATACAACCCGGTGTGGGCATTTATTAGTCACGGGCACAGGACACACCCTCAATCTTGCTTTTCCCGTGAGCACAGTCACCAGCCACAAGGATCTCACAAACACTACCTGTCCACTGACAGGGAAAACAGAGCCTAAATACACCAGTGTTTCCCATACATTGATTTATTTGTGGTGGGCAGCCACAATTAAATATCGTCCGCCACAAATGGATCTCATAAAAAAAAAGAATATTATTAATATTAGGGCTGCCCTCGACCAAAGATTTTCCTGGTCGACCACTGGTCCTCAGGTTAGGCCACTGGTCGACCACTGATCGACCAGTGGCGCGAATGAAAGCCCACGCAGAGACAAACCGCCTTTTTCGCGCAACCGGCAAGTAATTCAATTTTAATTCTGAATGTGTTGGAAATATCAACAAGGAGACTGTCTTAACATTTTGTTAATTTATTTCAACACAACACACCATATAAAAACATCACACAACTTATGAAATTTTAAAACCAACACAATAACTTTATAAAACAAACAAAAACAGTCTTCTGTTAAAAAACTAAATTTAAACTATATTTTTCGTTTCTTTTAAACATTTAAAATAAATATAAATTATATAAACAAATAAATAAATATAGGCTCAAGCCAACTTAAATATTTAAATATCAGTGCAAAAGTAAACAGGCCTACGGAGAAGTATTCTCAACATAAAAATAAAACTTTCAGTTTTTTCCTGAGGTCGGAATGCAAACAAAAATTATAAATATACCGCAAAACTTAACTTAAACACTTCAGTTGAACGAACGAAAACTATAAACTACAAAACTATGGTGTTATATTAGGCTAGGCCACTACCTGACTTTCAGGGTTTCCCTCCGATCTTAGTCTTCTCATATTATGAGACAAGAACACGAGTTTGTCTGTGTTGTCCGGGAGAAGTGAGCTCCGTGTCTTGCTCACAATGAAGGAAAATATGCGCTCCGATGGCGTGGATGTGGAAGGGATGGAGTGGATGCGCTTAGCTGCTCTGGCAAGCTTGGGATAGCGTTTCTCATTCATTTTCCACCAAATCAGTGGTCCCTTGTCAACCTTGGTTCGGTCCTCCAAGTATGTCTTCATTTCATTTTTCTCTTCTTCCGTCTGTTGATCTTCATCAAAGGCCATCAGCATTGATATGTCCTGCTGCTTTTCCCTTTGCCTCTTTGGTGTGGGCTCACTTTCCTCTGCGCCGCTGCTGTCCTCTCTCTGAGCAGTAGCTTCTTCTGCTGGAGATAAACTCTCAGCCAGATCCCACACCGTTGTGTATGCATCGTCCCGTTTCTCTGCACCGAGGAATGACAAGCTCTTGAACCGTGGGTCAAGGACTGCAGCTTGAATATATATGCTGCCCTCCAGACTCCCTGTGAGCTCCCACCTTTTGTCGATTTCCTCTGTGATTTTTTTCTTAACTGCCTTCACGGTCGTGCTGTCATCATCACGACTCAACAAGTGGCGCCTCTTCATGTTGACGAGCATCGGCAGCGTAGCAGACAGAGATGCGTTTATATCTTGTGAGAGCAGCTCGGTGAGGGTGATCATGGGCCTCAGCACGGAGACAATGTCCTCCGCTGTCCTCCATTGGGCAGTTGTGAGATCCAGATCTCGGTCAGACTGGTGGGTGGTCCCGGGTTCTGAAAGCACAGCTGTAACCGGACATCTCTGTTCCAGAAGACGCTCCAGCATCGAATAAGTGGATTTCCATCGTGTGGACACATCTTGTATCAGTTTGTGTTCAGCCACATTCTGTTGCTTCTGTTTCAAAGTGAGAGCTGCTGTTGCCTTGGCACTTTTTTTGAAGTGTCCCACAAGGCGTCTGGCAGCAGCAATCACTCGGCAGATGGGATCTAATTTAACAGCCGCGTTTATGCACAACTGCAAGGTGTGCCCCGCACAACGAATTCCCTGGACATTACCCCTGGACGGGTTTTGAGATAGCTGTTTAGCGCACAACACCATATTAGCGGCATTGTCGTGTACCACAGCGACCCTCTTTTCTGGCGGAATCCCAAACTCCTCCATCACTTCGCTGAGTCGCTCTGCTATGTTGGCAGCTGTGTGGCTCACCTCCAGCACTTTAGTCTCCAACACGAATGAATGTAATTGCCATTTTTGGGAAATAAAGTGTACCGTCACAGTCATGTAACCATCCATTTGGTTGGAGGTCCATGTGTCAGTAGTGAAGCTTACTGCTGTGCAGGCTTTAAGTTTCTCCAAAAGTACCTGTTTGGTCGTGTTATATTTGTTTTTAATGGCGTGCATTACGGTGTCACGTTTGGGTACAGTGTAACCCGGTTCGATGAATTTCATCATCTGTTTGAACCCTTCCCCCTCGACAATGTTTACAGGTCTCATGTCCAGTGCCACAAAATCTGCAATTTTGTCGGTGATGTCTCTCTTCCTTTTCTCGGAAAGAGGGGGCTTCAAAACGAGTGTTGTCTGTGAGAGTTTCAATGGCGGCTGCGAAGATGAAGTTGAGGTAGATGCGGTGGCCCTATCAACGTATAGTGGATGAGCCTATTGAGAGAAATGCACATTAATTTAAGTTTACACTAAGCCTAATAGCCCATAATATGACAATACATTTTATCTAACAGGCTTTTTATTAAGGCTAGAGCCGCAGAGCGTCCATCTTTTAATGGCTTGAACGGTACTTACATGTTTCAGGTGATAAGTCATGTTTGTAGTTGATGAATGATAGGAGAATATTTGCTTGCAAAGTTTGCATATCACCTTCTTCGGGTTGTCTGTTACTTTTTCGAAATGCTCCCAAGCTCTTGA
>NW_011350470.1:0-1207 GCF_000735185.1 Notothenia coriiceps
ACGCACGCACGCACGCACGCACGCACGCACGCACGCACACACACACACACACACACACACACACACACACACACACACACACACACACACACACACACACACACACACACACACACACACACACACACACACGCACCTGATCCTGTCTGTGAACGCTAGATTTATCTCGAGAGCAGAGTTGGGAGGGATGCTTTTAAAATATTTAAATGTATATTTATTCATATATATAAAAGTAATGTAGCCTGATTACTTTCCGCCACTTTTGGATCACTTCAATATCAAATGCAGTGCCATTAAACACAAGACAACAGAAATATCAGTAAGATGTTTTTATTGAAGTGTATTTTTATGTAAGAGAACAGAACAATGTGACCTCAGAAAAGAAGAAACCAAGATATTTAGGATCAAAAATGTCTCAACAAATGCTGGTTTAGTTTGAATTAAAAGGAAACACACACAGTTGTTAATAAATCAGGTGTCCTTATCAATAAAAATAAACAATTAATGCAGTACGTCTCCCTATAATATATATATATTTACTTTAAAACGTGTTCCTATTGTAATCCTGCCAGTAATCTGATAACTGTAAGGGTTACCTTTTCATTTGTATCCTGATAATCCCGTTACATGTAATCCATTACTCTCCAGGTTGTCGACAGTTCAGTGGATGTCCTGAAAAGAAGCTGAAAGAGAAACAAACACAGAGACTCCATGAAGAATGCAAATATGTAGTGTTTGTTTTCTGTCTTCTTGCCGTTGCAAAATGTATCCCAAACCCATCTAAATAAACAGAAAACTAGAGGCATGTTGGGCATGGGAAATCCTATTATTCTTACTTAAAATCCTTTACTATGCAAGTGTTTGTATTGACACAATTGGAATAAGGTTTATTGCCAAGCTGTTGTACTTACAAGGAATTGCATTTGAGTTAAGTACATAAAATACATACATAAAAACAGGTCAAGCGCATAAATCTAATATAGAAAAATCCCAATCACAATATGAAAAACTATAAGAAATATGTACATATCTTTATGTCCCTGTTTAACATATGTTTAATTGTTTAGATGTAAATGGCATTTTATCAACCATCTCTGTTAAGATTTGGATATACAGTTCAGCAGGGATATACACCTGGGACTACAAATCAACCCGGGACTCTCGACCGGCCCACAAGTAATAAATACCGCAAGTAAATTGTCGAACG
>NW_011350471.1:0-2280 GCF_000735185.1 Notothenia coriiceps
CTCACCCTGTTCTCCTCCTGGTCCGTCCAGCTGTAAAATGGCGTCTGGCAGTCTGCCAAGTCTGACTTTAAACTTTCACTTTCAACTTCCTCCCCTCTTGATTCATAACCAGCCTTATCAGCTGAACCAGTTCACATACAGGGACTTTGTTCAGTGAGATAGAAATAGAGCTAAAAACAAGCTCAACAAAGTTATTGAAATAAACATATTAAAACCACAGTGTCGAAATAACCCAGTAAACTTCCTGCAATCAAAACCTCACTTAAGTTAAAGTGTGTAGGTATTTAAGTACTCTAGTGTTAACGGTGCATAAGATTGTTCCCTATTATATATATTTGTTTCTGGATTAATAACCCTGCTGCATGTATTGCATATATTACTGTATTTTCCCAGAATACAGAATGTGTGCCTATGCATGTTGAGGTTACAACCACATTAACATTTACTCTTCACAATTAACTTAAGACAAACACAACTGTGTTTAAATTATAATTAGATCAAGAGGTTAATAGACCTTTTAAAAATTGATATCTAATCATTTCAACCCACCATTGAGCGCTGTTAATTAGCAACAAATTGAACAGCAGATAAAAAGAGAACCATTGAAGCCTGAGCTGGATGTAAAGGTATCCCAAACCCAAAATACACAACAAAGGTTTACTCTAATTCTAGGTTGCATTACGATATTGGTGTAGCAAACTCTAAAAGTAAGGGATATAGAAATATTCATCATACTCTGTCATTTTTGGGAAATATTCGACATACTAAAACGTGTCGTCTTTTAAATATTAGACATACTATACTCTGTAGTTTTTTTAAATATGCGAAATACTATAGTATGTCCTTTTTAGGAAATATTCAACATACTGTGCGATGTAGATTTTTTTTTATATTCAACATACTTTGTTTTCTTGTTTATAAAATATTCATCATACTATACTCTGTCGTTTTTTTGTGGAAATATTCGACATACTAAAATGTGTCGTTTTTTAAATATTAGACGTACTGTACTCTGTAGTTTTTTCAAATATTCGACATAGTGTAATGTACCATTATATGAAATATTCGAAATAATATACTATATAGTTTTTTAAATATTAGATGTACTGTACTCTGTAGTTTTTTTTAATTATGCTAAATACTATATCGTTTTTTTTTAATATTCAACAGACTATACTATGTAATTTTTTTTAATATTCGATGTACTATTATACTCGTTTTTTAAATATTAGAAATACTATACTTTATTGTTTTTTACATACTATACTTCAGTATGTCGTTTTTTTAAATATTAGACGTACTATACTCAGTAGTTTATGAAACATCAACAAGGGCAGATATGAAGACATGATGATGAAAAACACATGTCTGAAAAATCGATCTAAAGTTAATCATCTTCCGTGAAAAAATAATCTGGCATACTATAGAATGACTTTTTTCAACTTTTTTGTCCGAAATGTCAAGAAATCTAAATAATATCATGTCTTCATATCTGTCCTTGTTGATGTTGCAAATGGAGCTGCTGTGATGTAACATTTCAGACTTGATCTGACCATTACATTATTATCGTATCGTATATCGCACAAAATACTGTGTTAAATTACAAAATACATGGATCTGTCAATAAAACCTAGATTGATGTTTGCTGTCGAGGAAGATTTATTTAGATTCTTTGATATTTAGGAAAAAAAGTCTGAAAAAAACGTTTAAAAAAATCATAGTATATTGTTTCAAGTCCATATTAAAGTCTGTTTGAAAACATCACTGTAGAGGTTGTTAACTAAAAAGTCAAAGTACAGTACGTCGAAAATATCAGACAAAAACAACTTAGGATAGTATCTCGAATAAATAGTGTTGTGTGTTGATACAATTTGAATAAAAGTCGTACTGTAGTACAGTATTTAAAAAAAAAAGTCATGGCATAGTACATTGAAAGAAACACAAAGCAAGTATTTCAAAAAATAGAGTAATTAGCTCTATTTAAATGAGACGTATTTTAATATTCTAAGATGTTATATTTAACGTTGACATGTCAGAGTCTTGCTGATTAAATGTTGATGTTGTGTTTGTTTGCAATGCTAAAATAATATGGATTACGAAAAACATACAGATCTGTGTACTTGTACATGTTGTACTTGTATGGCGTCAGACGGGTGGATATTCATCATCATCATCATCATCATCATCATATTGAAAAATGAATGTTTTTTCAATTAAATCTTCAGAAACACCAGTCGTCCTGAGTTTTGGGTTTGTTTTAAGGTAAACATCTAATAGTGA
>NW_011350472.1:0-4092 GCF_000735185.1 Notothenia coriiceps
ATTCAGAACATGTGACGCGTTGTAAATCCAGTAGAACAGACCGCTTTCAAGGACTGTAATGACCGTTGCTAAGGACTGTAATGACCGATGTCAAGGACTGTAATGACCGTTGCTAAGGACTGTAATGACCGTTGCTAAGGACTGTAATGACCGTTGCTAAGGACTGTAATGACCGATGCCAAGGACTGTAATGACCGTTGCTAAGGACTGTAATGACCGTTGCCAAGGACTGTAATGACCGTTGCTAAGGACTGTAATGACCGTTGCCAAGGACTTCGATGATGTTGCTAAGGAGGATCAAGAAAGAGAAAGGAAAGGAGGTTCAAATAAAAACAAATCGTAATAATGAAATGTTTCCACACAAATCACAATGTTTTGCTAATTATTTGGCGGCCCACTTGCAATGCCCACAGGTTGGGAACCGCTGCTTTCTTTTAAATGTCTCTTTATATTTTACTGCTCCTAATCTTCTGAACTATTTTTTCTTTGTATGATTTTGAAGCAATTATACATTTATCTTTTTATTTGGATTGAATTTGGAGAATGTTATCAGTACCTCTTAAGATGTAATCATTGTTTTTAATGTTATTTATTGACTAATCCTGCTAGTGATTAAAGGTCTTTCAAAGGCTTATATTTGTGTCTGATTATATTTGTTAGTCTGTGTTTCTGCTCGTTAAAACACTTTGTGCTGCAGGTTTGTATGAAAGGTTAGATAATACTTCATTAATCACAAATTTGGAAATGTTGTTGTTTCAGCAGCATGTCAAACAAGTATTGGACAAGGTGCTTTATAAAGTGAAGCCGAGTTTCTGAATGCTGGTTGGATGCACTGAAACTATTTCCATGCATACATTTGGTTTCCTGATCACACTATACGGTTTATAGACGTGTTTGTGCTCAGAGACAATGCAGAGTAAAGAGTACATTAATGAATGTCTTGTAATATAACCAGATGCCACACAAAGATATCAATACCAATATCTGTGGAGCACGTTTGTTTCCACAGATAACATCTAAAAGCTTTATTTCTTCTCCTCCTCCTCTGAGCTACCAGAATGCCTTGCAGCGTCGCTCTAATGTCCGCGGGTTAAAGGGAAATGTCGCCTTGCATAATAAATAATAATCCCTCACGTAATGACTCAGGAAGTGAGCTCTGAGTCCCTAATGCAATCATCCATCAGAAAGAGGGGGGGTCAATTACCTCCAGAGACCGAGCTGCAGAATCAAATCATTTCTCCTTGTGTTTCTACTCCTTTGCTCTGAAAGCTTCCGGATGAATGCTCTGATCCTCCTGATCCTTCAGAGCTCTGCATCTCATTAAAAAGACGGGCCTGCGTCCTCTGAGATCTGCAGGATCAGCTGTTCACGTTCAAAGGTTTCACAGAGAGGCTCTCTGTCCGTCTCCTGACCCTGATGCGCCCCTCACTCTGGGACAGGGTCTGGACTCATTGATCTGGTTTTAATAACTTGGGCAATTTTTAACCTTTAGCAATTTCAGCAAATAAAACAGTTTTTCCTATCACATATTAATCACTGCAGTAATTATAGGCTCTCTCTGATTGGCTTAGGTTAAATCCAGGTGTTTTTTTCTTCTTTTGGACGGGCAGTCTATCGCTGCATAACGGACGGTGGTGGCGAAGTCCATAGGGACTTGGCTTGGCAACTGGAAGGTCACTAGTTCAAGTCCCGGAAAGACCAAGTGCTACCGAGGTGTCCCTGAGCAAGGCAGCGTTCCCTAGCTCCCTGGGTGCCGTACATAATGGCAGCCCACTGGCTCAAGGGACTTGGTCTGGGAGCTGTAGGGTCGCCGGTTCAAGCCCCCGAACAGACCTAAATATGGAGTGTGGACTGCTACTTGGAGAGGTCCCAGTTCACCTCCTGCCCTGCCGTGGTGCCCTTGAGCAAGGCAATAGGGGAGCTTTAAGGGACATCTACAGGTTGAACACACTACAGGTGAACATAAAACTGAGTAACTAACATATCACCACGAATGACCCCCCTTTATATAACATACCCCCCCTCAGTACCTGATGGAGCGGGCCTGGCTCCGGATCAGCTCAATGACAGCCCCCGTGTTGCGGACCGCTCCATCAGTGATGAGGAACAGGAGGCGGGGGTTTCCTCTGAAGGAGGGCTGACGGAGGATCCAGATCAGGGGGTTCAGGACGTTGGTTCCTCCCATGTCGCCCCGGAGCCTCCGGACGTATTCAGAGGCCTGGACCAGGTTCTCCTGAGGGGGGGAGGCATGTAGAGGGATATTAGACTGGTGTTGGGAAGATAGTGAATGTCCTCTTCCAACATGAGAGCAACTTGATAACAAAGGTATCAACTGTAGCTGTGAACATGACAGGATGTGTGATTACCTAGAAGAGCATCAGGACTGTTTGAGGCATATGATAGCTATGTGATTAACATGATGATTCAGCCTCTATGGAGAGAGACATATGACAAGCATGATCATTTCTGACGTGGAGCTAATCTGAAGTAAACATTGAATACTGCTTTCTATTCCTCCATCTTGTGACTGTGTAACTCCCTCTCTTGGATATCAGCATGTGAAGGACACTGTTCAGGAACTAGTTGATGCTCTGTATGTGATGACTACTTCCATTCTGGAGAGGATCACAGATACATGGATCCTGAGATTCAAGCTCAAGCCAGGGACCAGTGAGAGTTTTCTAACAACAACTGGCTTATCTTCTGGAAGTACGTATCGACCCGAATGTAATACAGGACCTGGATGGGTTCAGGTTTACCTCCTCGTAGCTCTGGCTGGTCGGGAACAGGGGCTTGAAGGTGGACCCAAAGCCGATGATGTTGAAGAGGCAGCCGGGCAGCAGACTCTTCAGGATCAGAACCATGGCGTCCTGCACACACACACACACACACACTTCAGATATACAACATGTCTGCTAGAGGTATCAGCTGTTCTGTCTCTGTAAGGCCGGGAGGTTTAATATATCAGACGATGTGAGTGCTGCAGCTTCCTCAGGGTTCACTGTGGGTTCCCCCCTTTATATCCAATTTAAAATGTCCCTTGAAATTCGAGGCAGAGTTTTAGACTAGGATCGAGGGTTGATTAACTTTGATAATCAGAAGCTTTACAGAAACTCATCCAGTAAGAAATATCAAAAGCATTGATATTCCTACGCTAAAGCTAAACTCAATGTTCTGGTTTTTCCCGTGTCTTCTATGATCCATGGGAACCCTGAGTAGTTTTAAATGTAGATATAAAGAACATAATGTCCCCAGCCTCTCATTATCTTTAATAACCGGTCAGCATTTCTAAAGAGACATCACTGTCAGGGTTTGAATGCATGTTTTGTTCCATTATGTTAAAGTGGAGTCAGACTTCTGAGATGATTCTAAAGCGTCTCTTTAAAAGTTTCTTCCATCAGTTGAAACTTACTTTGTTCACAAACAGAAATACATCTTGAACTTAACATTATTTCTGTCCTGCAGTCAGTAGCTTGGCAACAGGACAAGTTATTTTTAAGGTAAGAAATAAAAACAGTTGTTAGGTCGAAGATATGAAACATTGTTATGCAGACCTGAGCTCACCAGCCGATATCTGTCTTTGTGAAGCACTTTGGTGCTTTTTAAAGTCCCAGAATTCTCGCTCCTTTCTGTAAATCTCCAAATTAAGATTTTCTTCCGAAAATGTAAACAATTTTTTAGATTGCAGAATTCTTAAATGTAGCGTAAATCGCCCGAATTCTTGCTTTTTTCTGATAATCTCACATTTCTGACTTCTTTGTGAATCTCAACATTCTCACTTTTTCCTGTAAATCTCAACATTCTCTCTTTTTCCTGTAAATCTCCAATAAAGGACCCAAATTCTCGCTTTTATTCAGAAAATCCCCAAATGTTGATTTTTATTCCGAAAAAAAAAACATTTCAGTTTTTTATGAAAATCTCAAAATTCTCGTTTTTTTACTTCTCACTTTTTTCTGTAAATCACGACAATTTGAAAATCTCAGAATTCTCGTTTTTTTCATAATTTCTCTAAATTCAGATTTTGATCTTAAAATGGAAGTATTCCGACTATTTTAAAAAAATCACTAAATTCTTGCTTTTTTATGAACATTT
>NW_011350473.1:0-1608 GCF_000735185.1 Notothenia coriiceps
GGGGGGAGGGGGGGATATTTTTGGGATATTTTGGGATATTAGCCTTTGCACACTAGGAAAGGGAAAACCCCAAAATGCATAGGGCCCCTTAAAGAAATGTGCTGAGTAATTTCTCTCCCTGCATCTTTATATTGTGTTTCTGTGTTTACTTTTCTCCTCAAGCATCATTTCATACCGGGATCCGCATTTATTTGCAGACAATTCGCCCCGGGGCATTAGAGAGAGAGATTCAAAGTCACAAAGCTGACAGGGAAAAGAAAAACAAATTGGATGTGGTTAGGATTTAGCCAGGAAAAGGTGTGTCTGTGAAAACCACATGTTAACAGATATTTAAGACCCTGAAATGATACAGCCAAAAAACACAGATTAGGCTAAAACCATTAATTATCAACTGACATGGCTCAGGAGTTATTTGATTTGCAAACTTAATATGTTACTGTCCTTGAGAAAACATATCTAAATATGTGATTATGGAACTGGATGTGACACAGTTATTGTCATAGGAATTGGTATTGGTAATAAATATTGGAGACACAGAATTGGATCTGTAGACACCTGGAATTAGTCAACTACCTTTCCAGTGTCATGCATTAGCTGAGGTGAGAAAAGGCAAATTAAGTTGACATCAAAGATGAATCGTCAAAAAAGGACTGTAATAGGTTCATGGCAGAAAGAAAGTTACTCTGACAACTAGCACCTGCTGATTTGGCTGCACAAAATAAGACCCCGGAAAATTATATTTACCTTGCTTTTATATTATCAGCAAATGTTGGCTGTTGGTTGTTGGGAGTGGTCTGAAAGTTAAACAAGTGTCCTGAGAGGAAACTGACTTTATCAGGTACTCTCAGACAGCATAGAAAATAACTTTTGGTACATTACATGCAGTCTGGATCTTTCATTTATTAAAATGTGATAATAATTAATCCCAATAATTCTTGGAGCTTCATTTTGTGGAGTTCAATCAACACATTTCTGACAGTGTTAATCACCCTGTAACACCCCTACCTGTCAGTGTGAGGCAGACTCGGGGTCTCACAGCTTAAAATAGATTTCATTGAATTGACATTCCACCCAAATGTATCCATGTAAGCCTGGTATTGTCCACAGTGTAGGACATCTTCAGCTATTTGGCAGTGAGCCCTCGTGCAGAATATACAGACACTACAATGCTAATCTAATATGTTGGTGACACCTTCTTCTCTGGACTCAAGGACTCGCTCCTGGACTAAAACACTTAACATTCATTAAATCTCTGCCATGCATCAGGTCACAGAGTAGAAAGTTAGTCTAGAATAAATTGAGATGCAGAATTTGATTGAGATTTACTATGGTGCATGTGGCAGCAGGGTGTGGTTAGGGCGCCGGCTGCTGGAGTGAAGGGAGTGGCTCGGCCGGAGGCCACACAGCTGATCGGAATCAGGTAATCAGTGACGGTATAAAAGTATGTCGTAACCTGGTTCTGGTCTGTTTGGCAGTAGGCGGGATCCTGGAAGGTCGCCAAAGGACCTGTGAAGGTTCCCACACGGGCAACGTTTGAGACCCGTGTATACTTTGTTTGGAGCTAATAAACGCCTGTGATCAAACAACCTGCTCTTTCCGTCCCTATTT
>NW_011350474.1:0-2680 GCF_000735185.1 Notothenia coriiceps
TCTGACATTCGGTGATATTTTTTTGGTGCTAGAACCGAAAGCCGAAAGGGCCTTTTTAACCATTTTCGGCCGATAATTTTCGGCGGCCGAATATTCGGTGCATCCCTAATATTTATAACTGGTTTAGCTTGTTCCAGAGGTAGATAAAATAGTGTGTTAGGGTCTAACTCTTAGTGTTTGTTGCTCCGCTCACCGGTCCGTCACAGCGGGTGGAGCTGCAGGGTTTCTGCTTCACACACGTTGCATACCGCTATTTGTCTTTTTTCGTACACCTTAAAATACTGCCAGACTGGTGAAGCCATTTTGGAGAGCTTGTTTTGCTGCACGCAGAGAAAAGTGTCATGCATTTTACGTCATGTGATCGGCTCTCGCGATCGGCATTTATAGAGAGCGCAGATTGATCGGCAGAGAGTGAATATCGGCCGATATTGATCGGCGGCCGATCGATCGGAGCATCCCTACCTTCTGTCATCAGACCCCTATTTCTGCCATGTAACATAAACTTATCAAAAAGAACAGTTTAACTATTAAAGTTATCATAATGAGAATGACGGGGTTTGACCGTTTGACATTATATTGTTTTATCTTTTGACTGTTCCCCCAGCTAGCTGAATCTGAGCTGAAAATGGGGCAACAATCGCTAGTCACCAACTGCACTGAAATCATTTTTATTTACTGTGATAAAACAAACAGTTTAAATTGAATTGGAATCCTGAGATCTAGAAAGAAGGAAAAAGTGAGTTTGAATGCAGGACATACATAGTCTGAACGCATGTTAGTAAATGAAACCATGTTCTCTTAAATGGGTCACACTCACACAGATATATTTTCTTATAAATAGAGCAAAAGGGGACATTTTCTTGGTAGACCGCCTCAGGCTATCTCTCAGAGCCAAGAGGAAGTTCACACACATTATACATTCAATTTATTCAAGAATAGACGCACAACACCAGGAAACTCTACGTGGAAAGTGCAAAGAATGTGCAGTACGGTCTGCGTCATGCTACAGTAGATGCACTGTTAATCTCTTAACTCTTTCAGGAGCGTGAAGGTTAATTGAAGTTATTATGTAAGTAGTCCGCCCACACCAGCCAGTAGACACACGAGCTAAGAAACAGTCACACTATTTTTAGAGGGTTGTACTTCTCTGTATCCCGGGAACAGAGAAAGGGGTTGAAGGAGACACTTGTTATTCCCCCGAGCCCCTGCAGGCCTGAGGGCAGATAAAAAGTTGGAGTGAGTCTTTGAATACCAAGTTTTCCTCCTCTTTTCTCTCTCCTTCCTCTTTCCTCACTTTGCTCGATCCATCCAGCTGTCCGCTCGTCGGAGTCTACCCAAAGGAGGGTCACAGTCATCCATCACCGGATTATTTCCTTGCTCTCTGTTCCTGGACGCTGCCTTGTATTAAGCGGCAGTTTGCTGGATCTAAACGTGGCTTTCAGACAATTAAATATGGCCTTTGTGATGGATGGATGGCGGGCCACAGCGAGTATACCGGGTTAATAAGTCCTGCTGCTAGTAGCACTGTTTTGCTGATGCTGCGGAACTGATCTGACACACACAAACACACTTGCGGAAAGATGGTAAAAAAAGTGACATATCAACGTGGTTCGAAAGAAGGATAATTGGATCCTTGCTTGTTGTATGTAATATTGCAATATGCTGCTTGAGTTGCATATAACACACATTTTGCCTTCATAATATACAGTAGTTATACAGACTGCTAACACTCCTGTCCAGGGGCGCGAGAAGGGGGGTGCTGAGGGCGCTGCAGCACCCCGTAGCGGCAGGCAGGCAGGCGGTGCGGAGCTCCCCTGTCTGCACATTTATTTTATTGTTATTTTATATATATTTATTTCATTTCATTGTGCCTGATATTATATTTTATTATTCAAATGATAATTTTAAACTATATAATAAATAATTTTGCTTCAAGGAAGAAAAATTAAAAAGATGTGGAAAAAAGGTTTTTTGTTAGTTTTTAGTCGGCTACCTTTAACGTGACGCACAACAACACAAGTAACTGACATGGCGCAAAAACGCTAAATCTGCAAAATCCTGTGCATAATCTGTATACTGGTCAATATCATGTTTGTGGTATTTGAATTATTATTTTATGGCTATAGCTGCTGCAGCCGTGCATAATCTGTGTAATGTGTAGCAATAAATTCCACATTGTTGGTAAAATAATATTTTACATCTTTTTAGTGTGTGTGCTAGTGCTTTTGTGCGTGCTCTATAGAGTGGTGAAGTCACGCCCATCTACTTCCGATCCATGGGACCTTATTTCTGAAAAATTATGTATTGAAGTCAATGGAGAGAGAAAACTTATCTTTCGATCCCGTTTGAATTGTGCCATGAATTACACATATGATGTTTGTCAATCTTAAAAAATAATTTCCATGTCAAAAAAGTCACAGTTTGTCTTAAAACTGTGGAAATATAAGACTATGAAAAATACGCAACTAGAAAGACTACAAATCCCGGAGTCGCGTAAGTGATGTCATAACTGATGTCACAATTGTTTCCCTCCGCCAAATGTAAGAGATAGCTAAGATAAGATAACTTTAACAATATGCCTGTGTGCTTAGTACCAGGTTGTTATCATACCAGCCAGTGGCGGATTTAGGATTGTAGGAGATCCGGGGCTTAGCCCAGGAGTTATTGGGGTGGGGGGTAA
>NW_011350475.1:0-2122 GCF_000735185.1 Notothenia coriiceps
ACAAACTGCTCGTGTTACCGCCCTTACATGATAAACTCTTATTGCACTTTAGGTAACGAGCATTGTCCACATCGAGACGGGTAAAGTTTAACCACACCTCGGAGCGCGTTCTCTCCGCCATCTCCGCAGTGTGTGTGTGTTGCTGCCTGTAGCAGCCGCGCGTGTGTGTGTGTGTGTGTGTGTGTGTGTGTGTGTGTGTGTGTGTGTGTGTGTGTGTGTGTGTGTGTTTCTGTCTGTAGCAGCCGCGCGCGTGTGTGTGTGTGTGTGTGTGTGTGTGTGTGTGTGTGTGTGTGTGTGTGTGTGTGTGTGTGTGTGTGTGTGTGTGTGTGTGTGTGTGTGTGTGTGTGTGTGTGTAACTGCATGTAGCAGCTGTGTGTGTGTAAACTGCCCCGCCCCCTCGCACACAGACGGAGAGAGAGATCTCTCGTCTGGATTGGAAAGATCGAAAACACTAAAAATGATCATCGACGCATTTTGCAGTCTTTGTGCGTATTAGACACGGAGTTGGCGACACTAAAACTTTAATATAATGTTTGTGTAGCGATAATACATATGAGATATTTTTAGATGTCTCCAGTACCGATAAAAAGACAGATAACGTCGGAGCTTAACGGTACCACGGTCTTTAATAATTCAGCCCCGGGGCTCGGTACCCACCCCTACCCCCGAATACCCTCAACTCCTACAAACTGGTTTCAATGAGAAAAAGCCTTTAGAATATTTTAAACGTTTCACCTAGACTTATTTTTCTAGGTGGGTTTGTGGACTTAAGTAAATGTACTTTCCACTACTCTGATTTACAGAATCAATTCAGTATCTCACACCTGGCTGCCACACAACACCTGTCTTCATTGTTCAAAAATGCATCTTTTAGTTGTTCTAACAAAAAGTGAGTCTGCACAAAACCATCATAATGCACAGTCATGCCGTAAAAAGCCCCAAATAAAGAAGAATTTGGATCATTTTTCTGCAGAGACAGGAGAACACATGCATCAATCTAACAGGAGTCTTCACGGTGAATGCATAGAACCACCACTCAGGAGATATAATTGCATTTGGACCATTTTAAAAGTATAATCTCCTCTTTTTGATGTTCCCAGTGACTCAGCTTTTCCTCCCAGGTCATAAAACGTAAGCTTTTCTAAGACATGTGAGAAGTGTGCCCCTCTACTTGATGTTTCTCTCCTTAAGGTGTGGTCTTCTCCTACTCTATAATCTAGAAACCCCATCATGTAGGGTGTCGGGAGTCATCTCCACTTCATTTGCATATTCAATTAATAACTGAGCCGAGGAAAATGCCACGTGAAAGCAGACGCTATTTCCTCCTGATATCTATCACGGAGATATTTCCCTCTGGAGCTCAACTGCAAAAACTATAATGATGAGAGTCAGTCAGAACCAGAGAGTTTCATCTAAACGAGACGTTAAAGGGTTCATGTTCAGGTGTATATCAGTATGTAGTGTCTCTACTTTAAAGAGTCCTCTCCTGCTGATGTTCAGGTGTATATCAGTATGTAGTGTCTCTACTTTAAAGAGTCCTCTCCTGCTGATGTTCAGGTGTATATCAGTATGTAGTGTCTCTACTTTAAAGAGTCCTCTCCTGCTGATGTTCAGGTGTATATCAGTATGTAGTGTCTCTACTTTAAAGAGTCCTCTCCTGCTGATGTTCAGGTGTATATCAGTATGTAGTGTCTCTACTTTAAAGAGTCCTCTCCTGCTGATGTTCAGGTGTATATCAGTATGTAGTGTCTCTACTTTAAAGAGTCCTCTCCTGCTGATGTTCAGGTGTATATCAGTATGTAGTGTCTCTACTTTAAAGAGTCCTCTCCTGCTGATGTTCAGGTGTATATCAGTATGTAGTGTCTACTTTAAAGAGTCCTCTCCTGCTGATGTTCAGGTGTATATCAGTATATAGAGTCTCTACTTTAAAGAGTCCTCTCCAGCTGATGTTCAGATGTATATCAGTATGTAGTGTCTCTACTTTAAAGAGTCCTCTCCTGCTGATGTTCAGGTGTATATCAGTATGTAGTGTCTCTACTTTAAAGAGTCCTCTCCTGCTGATGTTCAGGTGTATATCAGTATGTAGTGTCTCTACTTTAAAGAGTCCTCTCCTGCTGATGTT
>NW_011350476.1:0-1325 GCF_000735185.1 Notothenia coriiceps
TCCCTGGCAGACGACTCAGTGCTGGAGAGACTCAACAGGTACACACACACACACACACACACACACACACACACACACACACACACACACACTTTAACTTTGAATGTCTGGTTTGTTTTTAGGCTGATGAGTATTGTATGAGCGGTAAAAAGTAAGCACTTAACAGTAATGTACGGTGCAATAAAGACTTCTCAATCTCCCTTAAGAGTTTAAAACTATACAGATACATGGCACAACAAAAGACAGAAATGCTTTGTGCACAGCTTTAAAATGACTCGTAATAAAAGTAACTCTGATCAGGTACGAAACCCAAGATCTACAAATATACGTCTGCATTTAACACCAGAGAAATGGGAATACATGTAATGGATACAAACTGTAAACTGTCAGAGCTTCAACTTCTAACCAAGCCTTTTTAATTTAAAATATGTCTTTGTGATGCACCTTAAACATAAAAATGATTTGTGTCACAACTGAGGTGCGTTTTTTCCAACCAAGAGAACAAAAGTTATCCTTTTTTATTCTCTAGATGTCTTGGTTATTATGTAATCAAACTTTAACAGGATTGACATACTTGAAAACAACGCTTTTTGCAGATTCATATTATGCCTAGGGAAGCATAAACAAGATACTCTGAAAGCTGCATAGCATCATAACACACACCTCATTCAAACTTCACACTTAAGTCTTTAAACTGTCAACAACTCTAGAAAGCTTCAAAACAATCACTTAGTCCTAAGGTTTTAATGTGAAACTATGCCGGCTCTACAGCTGTTTTGCTGCACTTTATGACCATTGAATGCACATTAAAAAGGGCAACAAACAACAATCATCTAATGGAAATCTGTTACCCTGAAAGCCCTAAGCTTAAAGAGGACGTATTCATGTTCATGTTCAGGTGTATATCAGTATGTAGTGTCTCTACTTTAAAGAGTCCTCTCCTGCTGATGTTCAGGTGTATATCAGTATGTAGTGTCTCTACTTTAAAGAGTCCTCTCCTGCTGATGTTCAGGTGTATATCAGTATGTAGTGTCTCTACTTTAAGAGTCCTCTCCTGCTGATGTTCAGGTGTATATCAGTATGTAGTGTCTCTACTTTAAAGAGTCCTCTCCTGCTGATGTTCAGGTGTATATCAGTATGTAGTGTCTCTACTTTAAAGAGTCCTCTCCTGCTGATGTTCAGGTGTATATCAGTATGTAGTGTCTCTACTTTAAAGAGTCCTCTCCTGCTGATGTTCAGGTGTATATCAGTATGTAGTGTCTCTACTTTAAAGAGTCCTCTCCTGCTGATGTTCAGGTGTATATCAGTATGTGAGGACTCTCTAC
>NW_011350477.1:0-10209 GCF_000735185.1 Notothenia coriiceps
GCATTCATACTGGACTTTCATCGATACAACTGTCTTGCGCTTCCTTTGCTCATGCTTTTTGCTTGATTTGCATGTTTCAGAAATGTGGGTTTTTCCTGGGGTCATGTGTTTCAGAATGTACCACTTGTCATGTGTTTCAGAATGTACTAATGTGCTACTTCAAAATATCAGTTCTTGTTTTTATTTGTTAATACTTTCTTTAGTGCATACAGTATGTGGTGAGAACAGCCATTATTATACTTTCTATGTTATTTTTACCTAAGACAATGCCATTGCTTTTTTGCATTAAAGTGCCTTTTCATATTAGCAGGTTACTATTTAAATAATGGATTTGCAAGAACACTTCCTTTTTTCGGCTAGGCGTTGACATTTTCTGTTAATTGTTTACTATGAATGAGTTACAAAAATAAGCCTTTCTTTGCCATTTGGCACAATAAACCTTTATTTTGGTCGGGAGAATAATTTCCTTTAAGCTTCCTTGCTGTGTTCTAAAACAATAATGTATATGTACATGCATCACAAACATTTTCTATTTCTTTATTTTTAATGTATTTGTTAATTCTCCTGGGGCTGCATGATGGAAAAACCAAAAGCTCATCTGGATGTGTGGTGGTTGTTAATATTGTTTTATTTTTTGAGAAAAATACATGAATGTTGTTCAAAGAAATGTGTTTGTCTTTATTGACTATTTGTTTTATAATGTTATGATAAATGCTGTAGATATAAGAGATTAGGATGGATCCTGTAGAAGAATGTACGACATGCCTCTATTCACATGAAATAAATAATCTTATGTACCCCTTGAGCACTAGGTAGATTAAACAGAAAACTATAGCATGTAGTTTAAACAAAACATTAATGTGGCTCAGGTACAAGTGAAATATACTGAGCATATTAAAAGCCTAAAATGAACATAAAAAGTCATGTTGGTTAAACATAGGGTAAATGAATATAACTAATATTAAAGGAAATATTCACATTAACATAACAATTTCATGTGTCTTTGACATAACATAGTTGTGTGTCTTTAACATAATGGAATAGTTTTGAGTACACATGCACATATGTGCAACCGATGTCCATATTAAAATCATGTGAATCCAACAGCCTTTTTTTTTCAGTGAACTTGTATGTTTGTGTTAGTCTGAGTCTTGTGGTTTTGGGCAGATCAGGTGTGTGTCTCAGCTTAAACACAAGCCCCATCTTCTCCTTTGTGTAGCTTAGGATTTCCTAACTGAAGCTTAAGATTTTTTTTCAAACAGTGCCATGTTGAAAAACCATTGAGGAAGGCCCAGCCATTAGCTGATACAGTATGTTGGCTTTTCATACCAGACCTAAAGAGAAAGAGACCAAGCTTTCTGTTCATCATCAGACAAAGAGAGAGTCGTTCTAAACTTGGACCGAGAGACTGCAGGACCTGGATGATGATTTTGTCAACTGACTCATAGTGTACATTAAAATACAAGCTTATAATCACAAATGCACTGAAAAACTGAAACGTTGAATTTGATTAAATGTAATGTGTCAACAGATTTCCTATCACTTTATTAGGTTATTTGAAAGCAATAATATTACGTTTAGATAAAAAACATTAGGTTCAACTTAATATTAATGCTTTTAACTAACCTAATACAGTTATGTGAAATCTGTTGACATAATACATTTAATTAAAGTCAACGTTGAAGTTTTTTCAATGTGATTGGTTATGCTGTGATTTCAGGAAGTGATGTTTTGTGCATTATATTAAAACCACAGCATTGTTAAATGTGTTATTGTGTTGTTATTATACTCCAGGTACTAGCTATTAGAATGATCCCAAAACATCCTATATATAGCATAACCCTTACCCTAAGCCCCAGACACTATACATTACTTTAATTAGGGAGACTGTGGCTGCGAGGGAATGCGGTCGTCTTTCAACCAGAAGGTTGTAGGTTTGATCCCAGCCCATGCAGTCAACATGTCGATGTATCCTTGGGTAAGGCATGGCCAACGGTGTGTGAATGTGTGTGAATCTTAGGTCCTAGAGTAAGGTACACTGCTCTGTATGAATGGGTGAATGACATGTAGTATCTAAAGCGCTTTGAGGGGTCTTAAAGACTGGATAAAGTGCTATATAAGTACAGTCCATTTACCATTTAATGCACACTATACCAACAATATCTTGTTCATTTCAATACTGTCAATACACAAAGCTACCTCTTAATATCTGCACAAACTTTACACTTGTCATGACAATACAGCACAAAAGTAATTTTGATTCTATTTCATTCAGTATGTTGTAATTTTAGACTGTATAGTTATTTGGGTTAAATCCTCAAATGTGTAAACGTACTTATAACCTGATTCTGATTCTGAAATAGTTCTGCTGTTTCCACGTTTATTGTGTTATTAAAAACGTGTGCATAGTTAGCCATTTTCAAAACATATCCCTCGCTTTATCTGCACTATCTGCTGTCATTGAAATGTCCCCATTGCTGGACAAATGAAGGATTTCTGATTCTGATTGATACTGGAGATGTAATTCATTAAGATGAACACTAGATGGAGAAAGAGAGCTAAACACTCGATCTCTCTCTTTCCTCCACGCACAGAATATGAAACCCTATCAAAGACATTCATATACACTTATTTACAGTGTAGCCCCCAGTTCCTTTCAAATGAACCGCAGTACTAATTCAGTTATATTACTGAGAGGCTGTTAGATACCATGATTATAGCTGCTACATTGTACTGCCATGTGGTAAATGCTTGTATGCTGCTCAGGCTCTTTCTGCATGTCATGTATTTATTTTTGCTATGTATATAAAGGTCATGTTCTTGTATATTGCATGTGAGGGGACTGCGGATGAAAATTAGCTTAAAGCTAAAATCCGGCTCATTCACGCTTGTAAGCATTGTTTTGTTTTAAAGTGTTCATCGATGTGCACTGTCCCGGTTCAAATAAAAGATTAAATAAATACCAACAAAAAAACTCGTATTTTTACATACAGCTTACTTAATTATAATGTATTTCATTATAACCAGTAACTTTGCTTGTATTGTTATAGTTATTTATCCTTGTGTTATGCTATCCTGTGTTTCAATCGTTTTCATGTTGATGCATGCCTAAACACATGAATTTCCCTAAGGGGATCAATAAAGGTTTTTCTTATTTTATATTATACATGATTTTTATGTTTAATTCTTCATGCTGGCATTGTGAAACAATGACTTTGATCAACACATTGTTTTTCCTATATGTGGTGTTATACATTTGAATAATAATAATAATAATAATGCATCACATTTTTTATTAGAGTGCTTTTACATGTGCTCAAAGCGCTTTACAATTACACATTACACATATTAGACATGTAAGAGTCACAGTGGATATTACCCACAGGAGCAAATTCGGGTGAAGTGTCTTGCCCAAGGACACAACGGCCTGACGCAGTGGCGGTCGAGGCGGGTTTCGAACTGGAGTTCACCAACGCCCCTTGATCTGATGATCACCTGTGCCAACATGTTCTCTCTGCCTCCCGTATAGCTCAATCAGGCTCATGATTATTCAGTTGTATATACTGTTGCATCAGTTACATTTCCCTTTCAAATTGTTACATATTTTGTATGTAATATGTTTATTTGAGATGTGGATCAAACCAACTAAGGCACTTTCTAAATGCCTTCCACTTAAATGATCTGATTTGAAATTATAGTCAATGAACGAGAACAAAAGTATTGTCAGAAGTACACAGGTGTACAGCATCAGCATTATATGCAATTGATAGACATTGCATATACATAATTAAAAATTAAATGTTAAAAACAAAAACTTGTGCTCATTTGTCTTCATATCAGATTATTTGAAAAATCTAAACTGTTCATGTCACTGTTATATTTGGTGATGTCATCTCTAATCCTTTATTTAAAAAAAGAAGTGTTTTCAACTGTCACATCTATTGACACAATTATGTGATTAAAAAATTAAAACTCATGTTGAGGATAAGACAATTCTGTAAAATATAACAGTTTAGAAAATATCCATTTATCGTTAACGAACCCTGATCGTCATATGAATAATTAACTTGCTCATAAATGTGTTGATATTCATATTTTGTTGCTTTTTATTATGTAAGGTTTTGTATTTGGGATCATATTTACATGTATTATGAAGTCATGATGCTTGTACTGTATCATGTCTACACTCATGAATGAACTCATCCTCTGCCCTCTCTAGCCTTTTGCAACGTTATAAACATATCATATTGTTTTCTTGCTGTTCAAAATAAAGCAGATATTAATTATTGAATTCAGTAATTAAGGTGTTCCTATCTCTAAGATGATGACAGCAGATTCCAGATTTCCCTGATCCATTCATTTTTATTCATTTGAAAGTTTTAACACACACAATGCAATGTAGAAAGAAAAGTCAGACCTGTTCAAAAAGCTCTCTGACACACACACACACACACACACACATAAAGATCCCAGGTCTTATATTTTAAATTGGAGGGCTGTGCCGAGATGTGCAAAATATATTCAGAGCGATGAACATGAACATGAACATGAACATGAACGTGGCTCATTAAAAAATAGTATTTGGGAGAATGGACACTTGGGACCAAGGACAATTGATTTGTTGACCTCAGAGGGTGGGATCAGACCTCTGATGCTCTGATCGGTGAATTGGTAGATAGACTTTTCATTGATTTAAATTAGCATGTTCCATATGTGTACGTGTGGGCGATTGCAACACTTGCATTTATCTCGGTCAATCGGAGACTATCACTGAAAAAATGTGTTATTTGTTGAAAGCAATCATTTTAAGTTCAAATAAAATATATTAGTTTCAAGTTAATTATATTCCTTTCAACTAACCTAATACAGTTATGTGAAATCTGTTGAAATAATACATTTCATCAAAGTCAACGTTTCACTTTTTTATTGGAAAGGAAGAAAGTCCGATCTGGTAACTAACCCCAGCCGGGAACATGCAGCACACGGGGAGGGTTGTAACATGTTTAAAACACAAATGTACTTTCACTGATGACTCAATGAGCATGGTATTCTTCAAAGTAAATAAGCAATATAAATAAATAATAAAATGTTTAAAATAAAGTCACTGTTTTTAACTGATTTCACTTGCTGTATAACCCTTTTCTGGTTCTCCACACATGATCTTTTGGGGGAAAAACACAAAATTATGTCGCACTTAAAAATGTAAAGTAGATTGACCAAATATAATTACTGGTTATATTGTTTCGGACTTTATGGACACTATTGAGTCATTGTCTGCGGTTAAACCGTGTCGGGTAATACTATGGAGTGTTGAGAGTATCATTTTGTAACGCTCCCTGTGTAGTCCAAGATAGGATTGTTAGTCTCTATTTTCTCAAAACGTTTACAATATTTTATTTTTATCCTTTTGATGATTAAAACTTAAATGTCCCTGATTGGCTAAAATCTAATCCCACAGATGTGGCTTCTCCATGCTTGCAGTATCTCCAACTGTTCTTATGCTATTTTGTTGTATTAGTATTTGTGTGTATTCCCTCATATGGCACCACACGGGCACATGACATCACCCCCTGAACGTGTTAGGCACAGAAGTGTTCACATTTGTAAAATATATCAATCTAATATACCAACCTGATCAACTGAAACCTCTGAAGCTGTGTCCCTGCTCTCTGCACCATCAAAGTCAAAGTGAACTTTATTGTCCAGCATGAGAAACAGCATTTCAATCTCACTGTTTGTATCGCACACAGAGAGTGTGCGATACAAACAGGGAGATTGAAATGCTGTTTCTCACCATCCCAAAGAATACAAATGTATAAAAATACATATATTTATATTTACATACACACACACCTGAACACCCACTTCTGTATACACATACTGTACATACTCATACTCAGACACATACACATATACACACACATTCAGAGGTATAAATAAAAAGAAGGCACAACAGTAAAAATATAAAGAATAACAGTCTACACACACATTTGGACAGGACACGGGTGTGAGTCTAGTTGAGCAGACTACACTTTTAAACCGTCAATAGATTAGTTTTAACTGTAGTTTTATTTCACATAGTACACATACCCAACCAGAAATAGCAAAAAAGTGCAGATGAGGTTACAGTATAATACTCCACAATTTGAAACATCCACATTTCTGTAATCTCTCTACAGATCTTGCTCTGTTTTTAGACTGTATTAAGGCTTGCTTAGGGACTGACTTGTTGGTTGATAGAACTGATGATCTACATCATGAGACAGAGAAAAATGAGAAGAGAATCAGCCGGGGTGTTGAACAGCAACACACTCCTCTCTGCTGAACAACTCAAATGTATAAGGTCAGAATCATTGTAGATGGCTGTCAAATCTCACAGTCGCACTAATCTGGCTAGTGCGCTGCCTGTCAGTATATTTCATTATTCAACAACTGCATGTGGTCTTTAAAAAGCTTTGTTTCAAAAGGACGAGACCCTTTCTGCATGTTGCAGTGGTGGACAAGTATTCAGATCTTTTAAGAAGTAATAACAGAGCAGAAATACTCTGTTACAAGCCAAAGTCCTGCCTTATCTATTTTTATTTAATAGTACAAAAGTATTTGGATCAATACCAAGACAAAAATAACTCACTTTTCAGGATGTTGGCTGTTTTTGTAATACATTAAATTATATCACTGAGTTATTATTAAAATCATGTACACATTATTTACATGATTTTCATTTTGCTGCTGTTAAAGATGGAGATGACTTTAATGGCTTTCTAGTATCATAATTCATTGGTTGATTTGTATCTATAAGTCATATTTACCTGCAAAGTACTTGAAGCTGACGTATAATAACCTAAAGCAAACTTCTACAAATTTTCGGTTTAATATGTAGTGAAGTCAAATAATGAATTAGCATTAAATGTAAGTACCTTGTACTTAATCATTCCTATACTGCAGTACAATGTGTACATTTTTACTTTAACTTGTTGTATATTTTATTTCTATTTAATTTTCTATTGCGCATTGTTACTTTATCGTTGATATATATATATTTTTTTTTTCATGTTTTTTAAATTCTATTCTAAATTGGAGCAGCTGTCACTAAACCTGCTGTTTACAAATCTGATTCTGAAGATCACACTTGGAAGTTTGAACTAAAAGAGTTAAAGGAAGATGGGTTGGCCTTTGACACACAGTTTGTTAGACAGACCCCCCTACGCACAGAAAGCTGACCCCCCCACAGATCTCTGAGGAAGGATCAGCAATACTGCGAAAGGCGGAAAGGACACATCAGAACCTAAGGAGCTCCAGACTGATGAGTCCTGACGCTGGAACTTGGGATGTTCTGGGGCACGAAGAAACACAGAAACAGGCTGTTATAAGAAGACATGAAAGAAGGAGCTACTGTCCAACTTTATGGAACTTCTGACAGATCAGCACTTTGTCACACAGTACCCAAGATCTTAACCTATACTGGAATATTTGTTTCCCAAAATTATTTAATAGGCAACGCAATTTAGTAAATCAGAGAATGACAAAAACAACAGAATGGTACTGGGGTAAAGGAAAGAAAGCTGCAGGACACTTTGATTCAGTTATAACTGCGTATATCATACATGACAATCAGCCATTTGCAAATATGTTTTTTAAATAATATTGTTGTCCTTTTCTTTGATGTGTCTCTGAGGGGTTAAGGAATTAGACGTGGTTGGAAAAGAAGTTCTTAGTTGAATTTGTTTGTTAATTTTCATTAAATTAAATAGTTTTCCTTGTAAAGTAAACATTGGTTCAAAATGTATATAAATACAACAATATATTTCAAAAGTATATGTATAGAGGCATGAGGACATTTTCATATTTCATATATTGCTTTGGCAATTTGTCATTATGGAGATAATATAGCAATTTGAATTTGAAAATGTGAGAATATCCCATGATTTCAACCATTTTTTTATCCAGTCCAGTTCTCTTGATGAATACAGAGTATGAATGGATATCATAATAAATCATATTCAATTGTACTTTCTTTTTATTTTAATTAAAAGGATGACAATACTTTAGAAGCTATGTAAGGATCTTCCCATAATGTCTGTTTTTCAGTGAAATTAACCTTTTACTTCCAAAAGTGATTCTAAATGCTTTGAGAAATATTCTTCAATAATTAGAGTGAAATGCTTTATTTAAAAAATTGACCAAAGAACTTTATCATAAAAAAAGTAAACCTGTGGTCGGTGCAGTTTTTACAGAAGCTGTGGAGTATATTTAAATGTGTGCAGTTCTTGGTCTCTTTGCAATTGAGTAAGTTGTCTCTATAATAAAACAGTTTGATCAGAGATGTTCCATTCCTTTTTACAGAGCTGGCAGTAAAGCATTCCACACATTAGAGTTGTGTTGTCCACATTTAGAAAAGTCATTGTTCCTTCAGTCTTCATGCACATCTGTTGCCTAAACCCATTTTTGGATCCTTTTTTTTTAAAAAACACATAATTAATATAAACTGTGCATAGAATATGTTACAGTTATGCATACACAGGTTTTACATTTTTAAGATCCATTTTAGTATTATGCCCTTACGTGCAGCATAGGTTAACACATTCAGCATTTATTTTTCATAGATCTGACTAATTCTCAAGTATGGTCTCCCTAACAGGAGCCATAGCAGATCCAAATCTAATTCTTTATTGAAAATCAAATTGAACTTTGAAACAACTTTCACCCAGAAGTCCTGAATATGCACTCAGGTCCATATTTTAAAAACTACCACTTCCGTATTGCACTTCATACATAGAGCAGATGTCTTTGGGTCCATCTTATTCCTGAGTTGAGGCGATATCTGAAGACGATGTATTGTAGCTCCTTTGCTCTATTAGGCAAGGCAAATTTATTTATATAGCACCTTTCAGCACACGACAATTGAAAGTGCTTTACAAAATAAAATAAAAGACATTTAAGAATAAATACAGTAGAAACACATTATATAATGACATTTTACCACAGGCATTTAAAAACCAAAAATAATAAATTAAACACAACAGTTATACAATGCGTGAACAAAATGCATACTGCAGTGAGAATATGAACAGCTCAATTAAAAGTAGTGGCAAAAAGATATGTTTTCAGTCTTGATTTGAAAATACTAAGAGTTTCTGCGGACGTGCATGTTTCGGGCAATTTGTTCCAGATTGTCGGGGCATAATAGCTAAACGCTGCTTCTCTATGTTTTGTTCTTACTCTCGGAACGAGTAGCAGGAAGCTGCAGCGTCGGAGACTGCAGTTTCAGGACCGCACTCGTAGGACCCTAGTTTTTCGTGACACTGCCACCTAGCGAATTGGAGACTTGAATGTGAATGACAACCATATACTGTATATAAAGACGACAACGCACAGTGTGAGTAATGTGAAGTGCTTTTAAAGTTGTATTTGTTTAACATTAATAACAATTCCGGTGTCTTGAAATGAAGTGTGATTCGCTAACGTTAACTATGCTAGTCTTAAGGCAATACAAACAATCACCTGTTAGCTTATAATAGCTTCTAACCGTATTAAAGGCACTAAAAACAATTATTCGTTAGCTATACCTTTCGGCAAAATAAACTGTTAGCATATTTGATTATTTGTTGTGCTAGTGGAGCCTCGCAGCGGCGAAACCATTTTCGGCTCAGTTGAGGCACCCTCCGCAAGATGAGTCCCCCTCCGCAAGGTGAGGCCCCACGCAGTCTGCATGATCGGCCTGTAGGAAAGTGGACGGCGAGGAATCTTGGAGGGTTTTTACTCCGAAGAGGCTTCCTGGGGTACTGCAGCTGGAGCTGTTTTCTGGTGGCTGGGGGAACAACAGACCCCGCTTCACCCCAGTGAAGAATCTTCAGTGTTCTCTCCACTTTCAGAGGAAGGGTCAGAGGAATTCAAAGACATGCTGGACTCCAGAGGTCATTCCGTGTCCGTGTTCAGGAAATTGTGCCCATCTTCTAAATAAATACAAATTAATTCTGCACTGAAATGCCTCTCGGTCAAACTGCATGTTTATCTTTGGCAGCCAGGTGCATTAACACACTAACAGTTATTTTTGTTTTTGAGTAATCAAGCACCTCTTCAAAGACACATTTGATTTGATTTATTTCGGACGTGTAATACAATACAAAAAAAATTATAATAATTAAATGAAACAAGATAATTAGGGTACTGTAGAAACGTAAGCAGTATCAAATTGATAAACTAAATATT
>NW_011350478.1:0-4508 GCF_000735185.1 Notothenia coriiceps
GGGTGCTGTCTGAGTGGGGGGGGTGGCATTGGGATATATTTTTTTAAATCCTCTGGAGCAGAGAGAGGAGCTGTGGATTATTGTTATTGATGAATGCATCAGAGTTTCTTAGGGTCAGAAACACTAAACTCACAACTTCAAATGAAAGCGTTTAGTTTATTTAATAAAAGAGCACATGGTCAATGTGAAAAGTGACAGTAGATATAGAGTAGTTGCAATTTGGTGCTATATATATATACTGTTTTTTTTTTAAAACACCTTGAATTTCAGGGGGGGCGCGGGGCTCCGTTGGCGGGGCTCCGTTGGCGGGGCGCAGCGACCCTCCAAGACAATGGTAGGGGAAACACTGGGTAGGTAATACTGATTCATTACAAAAGTAAATTAAAAGTAAAAACATATTTAAGTTCAATTAAATGTATTTAAATAATTACAAATTCATAAAGTTTAAAAATGTAAATAAAATAAATAAATATATAATTTTATATACAAATTCAATTAAATACATTTCAATAAAATTAAATAAATGTATATTCAAATAAACCAAATTAAATCTTGAATTAAATTAAAATTAAATTAAATGAATAAAAAAATATTAATAAATATGCATTCTGCCAAAGAGCTAAAACAAAGCCTGGTCACCGGGAGGACGGGGGAGTTAAGGGAGGAGTTAAGGGGGAGAAAAGGGGGGAGTTAAGGGGGAGTTAAGGGGGAGTTAAGGGGGGAGTTAAGGGGGAGAAAAGGGGGGAGTTAAGGGGGAGAAAAGGAAGTATATATTCCAATAAAATAAACATTATTGAATTACAATGAATAAAAAAACATTAATAAATACGCATTATGCTAACGATCTCAAACAAAGCTTGGTCACTAGGAGTAAAAAGGGAAATGGGGGAGAAAAAGGGCGGTAGGGGGAGTAAAGGGGGAGTAAAGGAGGTCTCGGGCCCTTTTGTGCTTCTGACGCTTCCACGCTGCTTTCAAAGCTCTGCGGCACAAAGGTGGAACACGACACACACCTGAGGACCTCACACTGCACCGGGTGTGTGCGTGTGTGTGTGTGTGTGTGTGTGTGTGTGTGTGTGTGTGTGTGTGTGTGTGTGTGTGTGTGTGTCTGTGTGTGTGTGTGTGTGTGTGTGTGTGTGTGTGTGTGGTCTGTGTGTGTGTGTGTGTGTGTGTGTGTGTGTGTGTGTGTGTGTGTGTGTGTGTGTGTGTGTGTGTGTGTGTGTGTGTGTGTGTGTGTGTGTGTGTGTGTGTGTGTGTGTGTGTGTGTGTGTGTGTGTGTGTGTGTGTGTGTGTGTGTGTGTGTGTGTGTGTGTGTGTGTGTGTGTGTGTGTGCAGCGCAGCATGGGGCACTTGTGGAGAAAGGCCTCTGCTGTGTAATTGAATTAATGCTGGATTTCAAAGAGCAGCTCGATGAAAACACGTTGCATTTTTATTATTGGGAACTAATTCACAGGCTGAAGAGGTGTGTGTGTGTGTGTGTGTGTGTGTGTGTGTGTGTGTGTGTGTGTGTGTGTGTGTGTGTGTGTGTGTGTGTGTGTGTGTGTGTGTGTGTGTGTGCGTGCGTGCGTGCGTGCGTGCGTGCGTTTGTGTGTGTGTGCGTGTGTGTGTGTGTGTGTCTGTGTGTGTGTGTGTGTGTGTGTGTGTGTGTGTGTGTGTGTGTGTGTGTGTGTGTGTGTGTGTGTGTGTGTGTGTGTGTGTGTGTGTGTGTGTGTGTGTGTCTCTCTGCAGGCACCATTTGCAGCATTTGATAATAACGATGCTGCAGACACAACCCTCTCTGCCGTTTAAACATAACGACAGAAAGGCGTGTCAGTGACGTCAGGTCCTCAAATCCATCCTGAGCCGAGTTACAGACAGCATCCTCACCGTGCTGCAGAAGCAACCTGCTCTGAATTCAATGCTGAGAACTTTCATTCAAATCAAACATCCTCGTGAACCGAGATGGAAAACAGACTGAGTTTCAGCGTTTAGCCTCGATATGAAGCTTTAGAGCACGAAGCTAGAAACTGAATCAAAGACAACATCCTCAACACATCTCAAAACATTCTCTAATTGATCTGTTTTATTAGTTCTATATATATTCATGTTGCTCTGCTGGAGGAGGACTCAGGTTGTCATTGACACATCGACTTGAATCTTGAATCATTGAAATGAAGCTAAATCACGAGGATCCAGATTTAAATCCATCCGTCTGGAGTCTTTTTCAATGTGTGTTAAAGAGACACACGATGAGCCGAGTTGAACACAAGTCCCTCGAGGTGCGAGCCATGCAAACCGCTCTGAACTCAATGCACGGCATGCGTACGGTTACATTGAAACATGCGGGAGAGCGGGGTGAAAGCAGCTGGGACTCGGCCCTCCAGAACAAAGGAGAGGCCGTTCATTGAATCCTGGACCCAGGTGTGTGTACCTGCTATCAGGGTCAGAGACAAGAGGCTTAACAGGAAATAAAACCATCAGAGTTCAGCAGTAATCCGCTGCTGGGACGCCGTAAACCCGTGGGAAGGTGTGTGTGTGTGTGTGTGTGTGTGTGTGTGTGTGTGTGTGTGTGTGTGTGTGTGTGTGTGTGTGTGTGTGTGTGTGTGTGTGTGTGTGTGTGTGTGTGTGTGTGTGTGTGTTTGAGAGAGTGTGTGTGTGCGCCTGTGTTTGAGAGAGAGAGAGAGAGACTGTGTGTGTGTGTGTGTGTGTGTGTGTGTGTGTGTGTGTGTGTGTGTGTGTGTGTGTGTGTGTGTGTGTGTGTGTGTGTGTGTGTGTGTGTGTGTGTGTGTTTTTGCGTGTGCTTGTGTGTGTGTGCGCGTGTGTGTGTACGTGTGTGTGTGTGCGTGCATGTGCGTGCGTGCCTGCGTGTGTGTGTGTGTGTGTGTGTGTGTGTGTGTGTGTGTGTGTGTGTGTGTGTGTGTGTGTGTGTGTGTGTGTGTGTGTGTGTGTGTGTGTGTGTGTGTGTGTGTGTGAGTGTGTGTCTGGGATTTGTTTTTACCGTGATTTAAAAGCGTGTGTTTGATTTCCTGAAATGTCTCCGAGCTTCATGATTTAATTCAGAGAGATGTTAGAAATCAAATGTCAGATTTAAATATCAAAAGTGTGTGTTTTTAAATAAATATATAAATGTTGTTCGGACTGATATTATTCACATTAAGACTGCACTGGTTCTTTCAAATGTCTGAAGGGAAAGTGTGTGTGATGGTTTCAGCACCTTGGAGAGCTCCAGCTGTGTTTTTAAATAAAGAGATATCACACATTCACACACTGCAGAAACAGACCGTAATACAAACAATTAAAGGGTTAAATTAGTGCATAATAAGCGGGATTATTATTGAAGTGTCATTGTGAGTAAAAACTACATTTCATTTCATTCTTTCTGTTATTTATTTGAATTTTAAAATAATGTTAAATTGATTCCACCTGTGAGATGTGGGCCATCAGGAGAGGTGTCATCAATTAGAAACAGAACAAATTAATATGAAGCTAATTGATGATTAAAATAATGAATAGAATAACATTTATTTGTATATTTTGAAACAGGAATACAAGCTGGATGTTCTCCGGCCTGATTGTCTGACATGTTGGACTTAAAGGAGATTTAGAATTCAAAAAAAGATTGAATAGAAAATAATTTTAATGTATAAAAAATCGACTATATTCTGTGTTTTTGTTGTGTCATTATAATATATTTGAAATGTAATTACGCTCCATGTTGCTCAAACTAAACTGTGTTTCAGGAATGATTTTTAAAAATGTAACCACGAGAAAATAAGACAATAGAAAAATTAAGGATAAATGTATTTGCTGGAGATTATTAAACATTTAGGGGATTTAAAAAATCAGATTAATTTAACTACGTTTTATTGGTAAAATAACCAGAGTGTTTGGAGACGCGGAGCTCTGTGCGCTTTGGTGAGCTGTGGCGCCCCCGTGAGACCACTTCATCTCCACTCTGTTCATATTACATTACATTACATTGCATTTATTCATATATATTAAAACATATTCAAAACTTAAATAAAATGTAAAATAATAACTGTTCATTTTTATCACAATTTCCCCTGAGCTACAGATCGATCTTTGGTGATGAAAGGACATTTTACGCTCAGCATTACGCACAAGAAACACCACTTGGATGAAGTTTAACCCTCTTATTTTTATACAACTGAGTTTAAAGATTGACTTTTCTATCCAACTCGACTTTTCTATCCACAGTTAAATATCCTAAGAGATACAGATGCGTTTGGAAGAAGGTTAATGTGTACATTGATCTCATTTGGATTAAATACAAACGGATATTTTGCAGGAGAAGTGCATTGAAATGTGGAAGAATCCCCAAATGAAGCGTCTGTTAAATAAACAGCTTAATTATGTTATTTCAAACCAAACTGAGATTAAAGAGACAAAGATTAAGCATTTAAAATGTGACTAACGACAGCATAAGTCATATGAATGAAACACGTAGATTTCCAGTAAAAACGCAAAATAAAACAAATATTAAAAGCAGTTGTTATGCTTTCACAAAGCCG
>NW_011350479.1:0-2692 GCF_000735185.1 Notothenia coriiceps
GCTAACTTCACAATGTTGTGATGTGACGTTAGCTAACATTCTGTAGCTAACGCCGGTCACTCACCAAGATAGCTGCCCAGTTCTCCACTGGTTCTCCTCACACCACAGCTCAATTTCTCTCCGATGGCCGTTATTTCTTCTAATCCTTGGCTGCTCCTGGTCTCTTGGACGCCTAGCAGGCTCATAATTATAAGGTTGTGGTCCGTCATATGCATTCGAATATTTATGTTCAACTTCTTCTGTGTCTTCTGTGTCGAAACTAGCATTGGGATCCATGTTTATTAATACGTTACACCGGCCGCTCTCCCCCTTGTTTCCCCCATGTTACGTCACACGCGGGAGGTAACGTACCGAGACTTTTTTATGCGGAAGTGAACATTTCTTACAAAAACGACGCCAGATGTTACTGTACTGTATATTTCTGTATATTTTTTTGAAAATCTAGTGTATTCATCATTTTCCTACACATTTATTCACAGGTGTCTTTAACCTGGAAGTTGCTCTTGAAATTGGTTAAAACTACACTTCAAAATGTATTGTGTACAATCCCTTACTTACTCTTACTACACAACTCAATATCCTAATTATTGAAGGACAGTGGGAAGTAGTGTATTAAACATAAGGTTATTGGGATAACACAAAATATATGAGAGTTAGAAATGTGCTTTTCTCAGTTGAGAAACAGGAAGCTGGTTAAAGGCCAAACTGTGTCAATAGCGAGTGAGAAACGAAGAGAGACCAATAAATCAGGAGACTTACTGTCGATGGTTCCTGTGGGCATATATGAGAATATCCAGTAAAGTGAAGAAAACAGTCAGGGTAAATCCAGGGGAAAAAGGTGAAGATTAAAAAGGAAAATCAATCACAGCTCCTCTGGGGATCAGTTCTCTGCCTGGCAGCTCCGCTCACTCGAGTGGGAAATCCAGCTGCTGCTGAATACCAACTCCCTCACTCTCATACAAATGTGCTTTTTCTTTCAGAGCAAAGATGCACATTTCAGAAACTGGATTTCAAATATTTCCCTTTTAAATCCATTTCTCTTTTATCCTTTTCTTGGTTTGTCTGCCCACAATCAGTGTCGCTCTTTTATCTCCTCACCTTTCTTCAAAGCTTCTCAACCTATAACATTAAAATCATACGGATTGTGGCTTTAACATTACACCCTCTTCACCATTAACATAATGTGCGCTTAGCAACAGGGCTTACAGAAATCATGTGCCAACATTTTTAGACGCCAAAAGCTTTTAACCACTTGCCAGCATTTAGTGCAGGGGTGAGGAACCTTTTTCCTCTCAAGGGCCATTTAAACATTTTCAACATCGTCCGAGGGCCGTACTAATTATTAACCTCTACTTAAAAATACAAAAATCACAACCCATTCATTTGGCCTTTCTTTCATGCTGTGCAAAGAAAAAGCAACCTTTTAATCCAGATATTTTACCATGACTCGTGTATGCATGCACGTGCACAGTTGTGGCATGACCACCAAAACAGAAATATATGGACACAAGCAAATGTATTTAGTTTCCTATCCATGTGAACATGATTTAAGTGTTGGGGGGGGGGAAACCTAATCTCCTCTAGGGGGGTCTGGGGGCATGCTCCCCCGGGAAGATTTTTGTTTAAATGTTGAATTTAAAAGCATCAATCTGGTGCACGTTGAGAGCAACATTAAGAGTTCCATGTAAACATCTCTCAACACCCATATGAAACAGAACTGTAAGCAGATTTTATTTTTAGGATATTTTACAAATCACTCCCCTTTCAAACTGTATTCTTGTTTATTAATAACAACTTTTTTTACTGTCATATAGTATTTTATACCTGTTTACTTTATTCTCTTATTTTTTTAGAACTATAATGATCATATAAAAATGTGCCTTTACCTCACTGGTTGTAGAAAAAGCTTCTTATATTCGTTAGCATAGCTAGCTAACCAGATGCTAATAACAACAAAGTTATTGACTATCAGTATGACAGGTGAACAGATCGCCACTGGGCTTACAACTAAAGACACAGCCACGCAAAAAACTGCGGCATGTGTACGGCTCCTTATAGGTAGTAGGCTTGTTTGAGACAAGCGAGACCTGCGCAGACCTGCGCAATTTTGATCAACGTCTTGCTAGTGCGTTGCATGATGGTTAGTCATTTTGTCCGACTTGCTCTGGAGGCTCGCCTACATGAGACAAACTTTTGCCGAGCCAATTGGAGAGTTTCATCACCAGCACATGGTAAAAACCACCAATGAGCGCTCAGCTCGAGATACCAGCGAGTCGTTTCCCATCAAGTATTTCGCTTCCGCAGCCCGTGGAGAGGAACTGCGCCGCCTCGCCGCGCCTCGCTCTCAAGGCTGGTTATGGCTAGAAAGGATCCGTCTAGTGTAAATATGACGTCCCGTTCTCGTTGTAACTCTCGTTGTAATCGGAGCGGCTCGGAAACACATCTACAGCAGTAACATGATGCAACATACACATTAATGCAGCAGTAATATTAATAGAGAAACATCAGACATAATAGTAAAACACTGCAAGGGAACATTTTATTGCACCAGGAGCTATCTTGGGACTTTTACTGCGACAACGTTGACTTGCCTGTGAATAAAAAATAAACCATAGTGTTGGTGATCTACAGTGTTGTCATTCTTCTTTGAACACCAGCAAGACCGCTAACACCCTATTTCAACAATCACACT
>NW_011350480.1:0-3535 GCF_000735185.1 Notothenia coriiceps
TACATGTTGAACACAAATACCTGTACTTTCTACTTCTTACATGTTGAACACAAATACCTGTACTTTCTACTTCTTACATGTTGAACACAATTTCTACTTCTTACATGTTGAACACAAGTACCTGTACTTTCTACTTCTCNACAGGTATTTGTGTACAACATGTAAGAAGTAGAAAGTACAGGTATTTGTGTTCAACATGTAAGAAGTAGAAAGTACAGGTATTTGTGTTCAACATGTAAGAAGTAGAAAGTACAGGTATTTGTGTTCAACATGTAAGAAGTAGAAAGTACAGGTATTTGGGTTCAAAATGTGAGAAGTAGAAAGTACAGGTATTTGGGTTCAACATGTAAGAAGTAGAAAGTACAGGTATTTGGGTTCAACATGTAAGAAGTAGAAAGTACAGGTATTTGTGTTCAACATGTAAGAAGTAGAAAGTACAGGTATTTGTGTTCAACATGTAAGAAGTAGAAAGTACAGGTATTTGGGTTCAACATGTAAGAAGTAGAAAGTACAGGTATTTCAGTCAAGTCATCAGAAAAATAAGTAGTGGAGTAAAGTACTGATACCAGAAAAATATGCTTGAGTACAGTAACGAAGTATTTGTACTCCACTACTTCCCACCTCTGGATATAACTATAACCACAGGCTACCAAAGCATTGTTGCTCCTACAAGTGTCAATAAGTGGTGTTTCCTGTTGTTCAGACGTCTCGTACGTGCTGAAGCTGGAGTCTCGCTGTCACCCCCCCTGCTGGCCGGGACAGTCCATCTACTTCATGGCTCCCAGTTTCCCCGATAAGCAGCGCTGGGTGGCGGTGATGGAGTCGGTGGTTTCTGCAGGAAGAGCATCACGAGAGAAGGCCGAGGCCGACGCAGTGAGTATCTCCGGAGCTGACAAATAACCTGTTGGAAAAATATCACTCGTCCTCGTCTTGAGCTTCAATCTCAGGATCCATGTATCTGTGATCCTCTCCAGAATGGAAGTAGTCATCACATACAGAGCATCAACTAGTTCCTGAACAGTGTCCTTCACATGCTGATATCCAAGAGAGGGAGTTCCACAGTCACAAGATGGAGGAATAGAAAGCAGTATTCAATGTTTACTTCAGATTAGCTCCACGTCAGAAATGATCATGCTTGTCATATGTCTCTCTCCATAGAGGCTGAATCATCATGTTAATCACATAGCTATCATATGCCTCAAACAGTCCTGATGCTCTTCTAGGTAATCACACATCCTGTCATGTTCACAGCTACAGTTGATACCTTTGATATCATGTGACTCTCATATTGGAAGAGTAGATTCAGGCCCCGTCCACACGGAGACGAAACGGGTGTTATCCGCTGTAGTTCTTTATTGTATGGACGGTTCATCCACACGAGGCCGTAACGGAACCGCGGAAACGGAGCCCTCAAACGATAACGCATTCTAAAGTGGGAAGGTCTGGTAACGTAACGCTTGTGGCACTGTGTGTACGCCCTAAACGATCATAGCCCCGCCTCTCCCCACCTCTCCTGCTCACCCCGCGTCATTGCTGATGCGTTTCGCCAACAACAACAACAACAATGGCGGATCACATCTACAGCTCCTCTACCACAACCATCAGCAACAAGTGGACATGGAGAACTACATGAACTACATGTTGCTAAATCCACCGCGGAGAATAAACAGAAGGGCAACCAGCCAGGCAACCATGGCAACCATGCTCGGGGGGTCTTATTCGCTGTATTTTGTGGCCGAAGTACAGCGCTAACATATGTACTACAGCGTCTCCAGCGGGTCGAGCAGTCTCGTGTGGACGGACACGTTCCTTGTGAAGATTCCGTGTGGACGGAAGACTTTTTTGATATCGACCTTGGTTCGTTTTCGTTTCCGTCTCCGTGTGGACGGGGCCTCAGTATTTTCCCAACATAACCCGTCTAATAAAACGTTCTAAGGCTGTTTAACTGTGTGGAGGCTTTACTGAGCTGAGGATACTGTATGAGGGCTGGACGATGTGGAAGAAATAACTAATTGCAATTATTTTGAAGCTAATTTAAAAAATTTTATAAAAAGTGACAATTTTGCAAAAAAATCTGAATTCTGTCGAAGATTTTTGAATTCTGAGAAAAAAGTCAAATGTCTTAGGAAACAAATCTGAATTCTGAAAAAAATATCTGAAATCTGTGAAGAAAAACCTGATTTCTGAGTAAAGACTCAGAAATAAAACATATTTTTATTAATGCAGATCTTCCACTCAGTATAATTGCAATACGTAATTTTCCCCAAATCGTCCAGCCCTGTGTGAGTGTGTGTGGAGGTTTATGGATGTAATGGATAAGCACCAGTTCGTTAATATGTGTCGTTAACTGTCCCCTTCTTCTCTCCTCTCCCTCCTCTCTTCTCCTCTTCCTCCCTCCTCTCTCCTCTACCTCCTCTTCCTCCTCTCCTACTCACCTTCTCTCTCTCTCTGCTGTGTGTTGCTTTTCCATCGTGCGTCACTATATGTCCGGTATATACGGGCGTGTTGATTTGATCTGCACACATAGGCTGCTATGTCCAAAAGAATAATGGTTCTGACTCCTCTGGTCCAGGTAAAACACACAGAGATGAAGATATGATTTACTAACACACACACACACACACACACACACACACACACACACACACACACACACACACACACACACACACACACACACACACACACCTTCATAAGACTGTTACCTGAACTTTTGAAAGAAAACCCGTAACATTCATCTGTTTGCAACCTACAAATTATTTATCTAACATATCATGGTTTTCTTTCAAAAGTTCAGGTAACAGTCTTATGAAGGTGTGTGTGTGTNGGAGCTGTAGATATGATCCGCCATTGTTGTTGTTGTTGTTGGCGAAACGCATCAGCAATGACGCGGGGTGAGCAGGAGAGGTGGGGAGAGGCGGGGCTATGATCGTTTAGGGCGTACACATGGTGCCACAAGCGTTACGTTACCAGACCTTCCCACTTTGGGATGCGTTATCGTTTGAGGGCTCCGTTTCCGCGGTTCCGTTACGGCCTCGTGTGAATGAACCGTCCATACAATAAAGAACTACAGCGGATAACACCCGTTTCGTCTCCGTGTGGACGGGGCCTGAATTTACTCTTCCAACATGAGAGTCACATGATAACAGAGGTATCCCAACTGGAGCTGTGAACATGACAGGATGTGTGATTACCTAGAAGAGCATCAGGACTGTTTGAGGCATATGATAGCTATGTGATTAACATGATGATTCAGCCTCTATGGAGAGAGACATATGACAAGCATGATCATTTCTGACGTGGAGCTAATCTGAAGTAAACATTGAATACTGCTTTCTATTCCTCCATCTTGTGACTGTGTAACTCCCTCTCTTGGATATCAGCATGTGAAGGACACTGTTCAGGAACTAGTTGATGCTCTGTATGTGATGACTACTTCCATTCTGGAGAGGATCACAGATACATGGATCCTGAGATTGAAGCTCAAGACGAGGACGAGTGATATTTTTCCAACAGGTTATTTGTCAGCTCCGGA
>NW_011350480.1:3573-3998 GCF_000735185.1 Notothenia coriiceps
AGAAGTAGAAAGTACAGGTATTTGGGTTCAAAATGTGAGAAGTAGAAAGTACAGGTATTTGGGTTCAACATGTAAGAAGTAGAAAGTACAGGTATTTGTGTTCAACATGTAAGAAGTAGAAAGTACAGGTATTTGGGTTCAAAATGTAAGAAGTAGAAAGTACAGGTATTTGGGTTCAACATGTAAGAAGTAGAAAGTACAGGTATTTGTGTTCAACATGTAAGAAGTAGAAAGTACAGGTATTTGTGTTCAACATGTAAGAAGTAGAAAGTACAGGTATTTGTGTTCAACATGTAAGAAGTAGAAAGTACAGGTATTTGGGTTCAACATGTGAGAAGTAGAAAGTACAGGTATTTGTGTTCAACATGTAAGAAGTAGAAAGTACAGGTATTTGAGTTCAACATGTAAGAAGTCAAAGTAAAATG
>NW_011350481.1:0-9981 GCF_000735185.1 Notothenia coriiceps
GATTCTCTCTGAACTGCCTGGTCTTTTGAATGTTTAATGTCAACCATTTGTGCAGATAGCATGAAGTAGAAAAGATCGCCGATGCTAGCGTTAGCATTAGCATTTCTCCCCCGGGCTTAAATTGTGTATTATAGAATGATCACACCGGTGTGACAGCACTCTTCAAAGGGTTCACGAAATATGACTACTACACTTACTGTGTAACGTTTTGGGTTACTTAATGTTACTTCATATTAAGGCTAATACAAATGACAAGGCTGTAATGCTAACTAACGTGCTAGCTACTAGCTAACTTGATCCAGCCACTCCTGGTCCTTTCATCAGACGGGAAGCGAAAGAACGAGCCAGACCCATTGCTGGTATGATAACAACCCGGTACTTAGCACACAGGCATCTTGTTAAAGTTATCTTATCTTAGCCAGCGCCATATAGATAGATTATATTACATTACATTGCATTTAGCTGACGCTTGTATTCAAAGCGACTTACAATAAGTACATTCGACCAGGAAGATACAACCTTGAAGAAAACAGAATCATATAAGTACATCAGGTTTCATAGAGCCAAACATTTCAAGTGCTACTCAACTGGCTTTAGATAAGCCAGTCCTTTATTAGTATATAAGTGCTTTGTTAGTAATTCTATCGCTCGAAGTGGAGTCCAAAGAGATGAGTTTTCAGTCTGCCCCGGAAGATGTGTAAGCTTTCTGCTGTCCTGATTTCAATGGGGAGCTCATTCCACCATTTTGGAGCCAGGATAGCAAACCCACGTGTTTTTGCTGATGGGAACTTGGGTCTCCCTCGCAGTGCGGGTGCAGCGAGCTGTTTGGCTGATGCAGAGCGGAGTGCACGTGCTGGGGTGTACGGTTTAACCATGTCCTGGATTTAGGAAGGGCCAGATCCATTCGCAGCATGGTACACAAGTACCAGTGTCTTCAAGTGGATTCTAGCAGTTACTGGAAGCCAGTGAAGGGAGCGGAGGAGCGGGGGGGTGTGGGGTCATTTAGGAAGGTTGAAGACCAGACGAGCCGCTGCATTCTGGATGAGCTGCAGAGGTCGGATGGCACATGCAGGTAGACCAGCCAGGAGGGAGTTGCAGTAGTCTAGGCGTGAGATGACGAGAGCCTGGACCAGAACCTGCGTGGCTTTCTGGGTCAGGAGGGGACGTATCCTCCTGATGTTGTAAAGAGTGTATTTGCAGCAGCGGGTTGCAACACCGTCTGCAAATATTTCTGCACTGTGGGACACGATTTAATTAAAAACAACATAATATATAATAATCAAAAAGTCTTTTTCATTAAAACCTTCTCACAGGTTTTGTGTATAGTGACAACAAAAGGCCTTAAAGAGCCTTTCACTGACCCTTGTGTTTTGCAAACACTATGCTCAAATTGCTGTACATTTCCACGACAAACTTCCTTTCATAACACAATATGTCGCTTAAACTTGCCTGTGCCATATACAATTACAGAGGTGCTAAGAAGTAGGGGTTTGAATTCAACATTATATATTAAACAATGTATGTTGAATTGACCAACATCTACTTTTTGGAATATAAGACACAATAGAAGAAATGTCAGAGAAGTAATGGTTTATTTCAAAACAGCAGACAACTAATAACCAGGAGGTGGATTTATTCAGTGTTAAAGCAACACGTACCCCCTTCAAAATATACGTTCCTGAGTTCCCATAACAATGTCCTATTGGAAAGGAACTTAATTAGCTTTCTTTATTACAATAGTTATTTAATGCTTGAACAAAATCCACATGGAACTTATCCAGAAAACAAAAAGCCCCTTACTGTACGTCAAACTGAAAATTATGAATGTGTGACTAAACGCTTCACATTTGAACTGGGTTGGTGACTTTGCCAAGAACACTAGTAGGTCCCGTTAATTTATCATGTTTATTTCAGGTTGTTCAAACCCCTTTATGGCTGTGGGATTCTTCTGTGCTTTTACTACAGTAGTTAACGTGTCACTAGGTTGATGGTAGTATATGCAAAGCCTTCTTTATTTAGTTAAAAGGCATACATTACTGTAGGCATGCATTTGGACTGGTTATCCATTGTTTCATGTCTTTAAGTATACATTTCATACACATAGTATTCCTTTACCATTATAAAGTCACATTATATTCTGTATATTGTGTTCTCTTTAACATTATGACACTTTAAGATCATTTTCCTTTTCCTGCTGTGTATATTATTTGTTATCTTTTCATGTTTTAAATTGTGTATGAACTGAAAACTTAAGTATATACTGATATTCTGTTGAAAATGCATGTTTTGCTACTTGAGAACTTGAACTTATGCCATCTTAAAACACTTGGGTTACCACCTTAGATTAACTCTAACAAATGTGCTTCTTTAAAATATACATGGGGTTACAGAAAACCTGAATCACCTCTTTGAGGGACAAATCGTGTTCAACAGTACAATTAACTCATTCCAGTCGTGATGGAGTTTTAATTGCCTTAAGTGGCCACTTTACTTGTTCCTTCCCTTTTAATAGCAACTATGTTCTCCGCCAAAAGCTCCTGGAGATAAACAAGGCAGGAAGTGTTTGACATTTGAGGTCAACAGTGACTTTCTGTGCAGTCAGTGGGACACTTTGTCAAAAGACATGAGCAAGTCATTTGGGTCCGAATTAAAGTCTGGCGAACTAACCAAAGATTTGATCAAATTGCTTAAACAGAAACAACCGTCTGTGCTGAACAAATAAATAAAGTTTTAAGCAAAGCTGACATTTTATCCAGCCTGTAGACCTTCATTATCACCCATTTACCTGCTTAGCTTCCCTGACGCTCATATCTGATAAAGGAACATTGGTCACGACTGCAGTGTTATTAGAGTTCAATTATGCAAATCCTGTTTGAACTCTTAGTCATACTGTAACTCAGAAAAGTGTTTACAATGTGTTGATTCAAGCTCACTGAGGGGGACAGAGACGTTCACACACTACACCATCTCTCCACCCTTCATGAGATGCAAGTCTTGTTCACACTGGATCTGATCTAGAATTGTGAGGATCGGTATTTTTAGCAGAATAACTTCTAGACAGTTCCCTCAGCCTTTAGTACCTGGCTATCTATGGTAGGTTGGGTGTGAACCTCAGCTTGGTCCCCGGCCTGTGGCCCTCCGGCTCGGGGAAGATGGTTCTGAAGGTCAGGTTGATGCGCGGCCCTCGGTCGTGGTACTCTTTACCCACTTGATGCTGGTGGACACAGATAAAAGATGTATTTTAGTGACAATGTATGTGTTGGTCTTTCATTCAGAGAGATTGATATACAGTTAGGAGGTACTGGCTTAGAACAAATTAATGCGGATACCCTTTTTCATGTCCTATAACCAATCAATCAAATTGTATTCATATAGCCCATTATCGCAATTACACATTTCTCTCAGGGTTTTTTATATACATCGTCTCTTTGCCCTCTCTTATAGAACTAAGATGTTAATAACATATTTATATGGATGTCCTTTCCTTAACCTAGCCATCTAAAAACATCTTCTAAATGTGGAGAAAAAAATTATTCTATTCCCCTTACGAGAGACAAACATAGCCAACATGATTCAGTTGACTAAGCAATATTATGCTTTTTGTCTTTGTGGTTTTTACAAACAGAACTTTAGTTTTTATTGGTCAGCACCCTTTCAATATTTAAAATAAAATCTACAGTGCAACCCTATGCAAAAGGTTTAGTCTATTTATTCCAGTTTGAAATACTTAATATCTTAAGTCACCACTCAATGTAGAATACACCTTAATGACAGTAGTGGACAGATTGTTAGAGCTGATACATCGAATTGGAGAAAGCCTTGTTTCTCCCATTAGTTCAGATCCAGTTATTTTGACTATTCGACTGATGCTGATAATGTTCTCATGGGCTGCTTGCTTCTGTGGACCCAACCTGTGAGTAGCTGAAGAATAATGTGTCAGGTCATTTGTTTTCTCAGCAGAGAATGAGACCCGTGCAGCAGTCTCGTGGATTTTGGTTCAGTTGGCATCAAATGAACATTTCATACCAAAGGGTTTGTATGAGACACAAGTACAGGCTGTACTTTGTTCATCTGGGAAATCTGATATTGTCTCGACTAGAAAACATAACTCAATTAAAAGCATTCAAATAAATATGTATTTTTGGTCCCAAAATATATTCTTATCTGCGTAGATAGCGTTGATCCAGAGGAACATTTAGACATCACATTGATTATATAAAAAGCTTATTCACACAAGAATCAAAACATAACAGTAAGATAGCCCCACAAAGACGTCACTATAATAGCGTGTGTGCTAGCGGAGGCAATTCAAATGTAAGGTGATTCAATTGGGAACAAATGCGCAAGAATAATGACATCTGTGCGCAATATAGAACATTCAATGACACATTTGAACAAACAAACACAGTAAAAGTAAAGTTAGATAGCAAGCTGCTGGTGTCATCACACAAAACAAAGACTAATGCATGAAATGGAGATTTAAAAAAAAAGAAGAGATTTGAGGAACCAAGGAATTAAGAAGATTAGTCTTTTTTAGGACTTTCCTAAACAGAAGCATTTTTAAGCCAACCTCTGCACTCGATACACATTGATGTGAGTATAGAGTGCAGAGGTTGGCTTAAACTGGTTGATACCAGAACATGTGAAAAGAAGACAACATTTTCTTACCATGTAATGTGGAGTAAACGGCAGTTATTATTATTTTGACCTTTTGCAACACACACACACACACACACACACACACACACACACACACACACACACACACACACACACACACACACACACACACACACACACACACACACACACACGAAAGGTTTGCTTTCCCACAACAGAGTCAAAGGAAAGAGTTTGGAAGAAGTAACCTCTGTATCCCTTTCTAACAAATGAAGTACTTCAGCAGGATTGGCATGTTTAGTTAAATATGTAGCATTTATTTAACATCCAACCCTCTCCAGGAGCTTTTATTAGGCAGAGCAGGGCTGCTGTGTCAGAGGAAGAATTAATGGACGTGATCTTCTTTCTCTGGCCGGATCTTGAAAGGAGAGATGAAACCTTTGTTTCTTTGGAGGTGTCGCCATAAAACACCTGTGACCTTCTCCCTTTTTGATTTGAAATCTCCAACCTCTTTCACGGTCTCTGTAGTTTTCCCTTTATTTAGTCCCCCTTGTTCCCTTGTACCATCTTACTCCTTTTTTCTTAAGTTTCTTTTTCAGCATTGACTTTATTATCTCATTAGAGCTTGGAGATAAACAGGAAAGCCAGGGACAAGAGGGAGCTGAAAACACGCAGCGATTTCCCGCCGGCTGGATATTGACCCCTAACCTCTGTGATAAGGTCTCTGGTTTCCTACATGGTGCAGCCAAACTGCTTTCTGTTTTCGCTTAATTTTTGGCGTGACCAGCTAGATTTTAACACAACATATTGATAAAGGATTGTCTCAAATATAGTAAGTCAAAACTATGACCACGTTTCTTGTAGTATTTCCCCCCTAAATAAAAAAAAAAAATTTAAAACGTAGAATGTGGGTAATGTGAAACTGAGAGACACATAATGTTTTTATTTTGTTCTGGTGGTGTTTTTAGAGGTGCGATTATGCTTTTGGGGGTTTTCCCTTCCCTTAATTGTGTTCTATAGGTTTCTGTGCATGTGAACAGTCTGCAAAGGCAGTGTGAGAATACATTATTAAAGCATGTGAAAATGTCACAGTAGTATAGGAGCCTTCATCTAATCTTTTAAACGGTGAAAACACAAAATCAATATTACATTAAATCTATATAATATAACTAAGTGTCACCATCAACTCCAATGATTTTATTTTCAACAGAAACCAGCTACTCTCTCGTGCTCTCTGTAACACAGAAAGACTTTTCCCTTCATGCACTCTTATCAACCTGGCAGCTATGTCTGATTGTAAAACAAATGTCATCATGTCATCATGCTGAAGCTCTGTTCTTCTTGCTTCATCCATCTTTCTGCCTGTCGTTCAGGGGAGGAACACGAGAGCAGTAAACACAGGTCTACTCTCTCACATGTGTTAAGGCCATGCACTCGATCACCCACACATGCACTTACCCACATACACACACACTTACCCACATACATACACACTTACCCACATACTTACCCCCCACACACACACACACTTACCCCCACACACACACACACACACACACTCACTCCACACACACACACACACACACACACACACACACACACACACACACACACACACACACACACACACACACACACACACACACACACACACACACACACACACTTTCAGGGACGACTGTTGAATCTGTTTACTTTTTTTAGTCTAACATTTATCTCTGTTCAGCAAAGAAGATAAAAGTATTAATTAAATAATTAACTTTCCAAAGTTAAATGTTGTTGTTATTATTTACTAGGGATTCTATCATGGTCAATAGGAAAGTCATTTTTGCCAACAATTTAGATGTTTAGAACCTGTCTATGTGGTGTGTAAAATAAAAGTTCTGCAAAACAACCGCATATTTGTGTTAATATTTTGGCATACTAAAAACCCTCATAGGAGAAATACCATTTTCATTATCTTCCCTTTTAGCAACATATAGGTACTAGAGTCCTGGTACTAGGATGGGTTAAAAGCAGAGAACACATTTCACTGTGTGTGCTGTGCTGTGTGCTCTGCATGTGCGACCATTAAAGAGGGCTTCATCCCTCCGATTCTATCTATCTAGAAGTTAAAAGTTGAAAAAGAAAAAGCAAGCGGAAAAAAACCCAACAAAACAAGTTACACCCCTTTTAAAGAGGTCTTCTATTTCCACCTGATTCTGATCCACCCCCGTGTCCAGTGGCTTCTATAAGAGGCCATTTTGCCTGTATTGGCCCTTGCATTTGATTGGTGGAGCCTACCTGCCAATCATCTTGTGTGGCTTCGTCCATCAGCAGCAGCGTCCCGTGACTCAGAGGAACCCGAATCCTCTCCACATAGGTGTAGTCGCCATTCTCCTCCTAACACATGAAACATCAAGAGTTTATTAACACACACATTTTGGTACAATGTACGGTCCCATGACTAAAAACACATGGTAATGCACAAAGGACGAACAAATAGCTCATTTGAAGTCTCATCCTCACAACTAAATGTTACTACAACTCTTCTACATCACGACTAAAGAAAGCCTGTCTCCTGAGAAGTGTATACTTTAACTCTAAAAATAACAGACAACTTTTAAACACAGGAATATAAATCCTGCGCTGAGTGTAAACACAATACCTGTCTTAAGCCTTTCTCTGTGTGTCCAGTTTTTTCAGTACCTCACATTGGAAGCTGTTTTACACTCTGTAACCCTTGGTCATTTATTTTGTTTTTTAAAAGCTTTGCACAGCAGTTATAGCACGCAGTAGAAGCAGAGGATACCCTCTTTGTCTATAAGCAAAGTGTTACCACTATACTAACTCTACAAACAGCAAAAGGTCAAAAAGAGTGTCAGCAGGATTTACAACGCCAAACACTAGTATTCGTTATTTTAACCTATATTTAACCAGGACAGGTCTCATTGAGATTAAAAATCTATTTTTCAAGAGAGTCCTGGAGTATTATATGAGACCTCGTTAATGAATACTGGTAGTTGGATGAGGAAAACATAGAACAATCATACAAGGAAGTGTGAGAGCAGCATAGTTAAAGTATTCCAAGACTTTCAGTGTTCAGAAGCAAAACAAAACAACAACTACTTCTTAGTCCTAGAGTAAGAATGGACACCATTGTTGTCAGTCTGCCATCATCTCACCGGTGCAGGCTGTTTGCGGAGGCTGAACACTCGCGTGTCACCCAGACTGAGGGAGGCGATGGTGGGCTTGTTGCCCAGCGAGGCCTCGTCGTCACTGTGCCAGCCGATGCTGTCGTGGCAGTTCCGATACAAGTTACAGAGCAGAGAGTTGAAGCTGCAGCCGCTCGCCTGCTGCACGGCGCCGCGCAGCGTCAACAGCAAGGGGTGCCACTGAGGGGGGGAAGAAGGGAAATACAAGACAGTTCAGAAGATAATTTAGAAGGAAAAAGAGGGAAATAATGAAAATAAACTAACAAATAAAATAAAAAATACAGTGAAAAAAATTACATTAGAGAATAAAAAACCAAACAAGGAAAAAATAATTATGCCGGAACTGTCGAAAAAAGTGAAAAAAACGACGGTCGAAAAAAGGGAAGAAAACGACCAGGGCGGAACTGTCGAATTTTTTGGAAAAAAAGACAGTAGAAAAAAGTGAAAAAAAGACAATCGAAAAATGTAAAAAAAAAAAAAACGACCTGTCCGGAACTGTCGAAAAAAGTGAAAAATAAGACCGTAGAAAAAAGTGAAAAAAAACGACAGTCTGAAAAATTGAAAAAAAAAGGACCAGTCCGGAACTCTCGAAAAAAGTGAAAAAAACGACAGTTGAAAAAAGTGAAAAAAAAACGACAAGTCCAGAACTGTCGAAAAAAGTAATTAAAAAGACAGTCGAAAAAGTGAAGAAATAAAAAAATAAAATGAATAATTAAATGAATGCTTGTTTTGGAGCCTTGGAGGTGAAATGAGTTCATCCTACCTGTGTGTTAGCGTCCATGGTGGAGCGAGCGTACGTGTACGGCAACTCTCCGAACCAGCAGGTCAGCCTGGGCTCCTCGTACCCCTCACCTGGAACAACACACACACACACATTTTAGTCAGTACTCAAAAGTATCATTGCTCGACATTAAAGTCATCTTCTCTTAAAGGTGATATCTCAAGATTAAAATGGTTGAAATGTATCTACTGATGAATTTACAAAAGGACTAGCAGGTGGTAAATGTTAAGTTCCATCTTCATTGTCATGCAGTGTTTCCCCTAGGATGGAGTCATAGCAGCGGTGCTAAGGCACGTGGGCCCAGCATAATGTGAGCGTGGAATTTTTTAGTGTGTACGCGTGCGAAGTGCGCCCCGCCAATTTGTTTCTATGTGTCTTCCAGCGCAAGAAAGGCTCTTGAGGCCTAGTACCAGGGCCGGTTCTAGACAATTTGCTGCCCTAGGCGAGATTTTATATATAAAGAATAAATGAAAAATCTCTACAAAAGACAAATACACTACAAAAACAGAAACTTATTGACATAGGTAGTATACGTCAAAATGGCTTCAAATGTATTCAGTATTGTATGAACATGTTTTAATTGGGGGGTGGACATCACCTCCTCTAGGGGGGTTCGGGGGTATTAAAGTCAAATGCTTCAATCTGGTGCACTTTGAGCACACAATTACTCGAGACCTGATCTAGGGGGTACAACTCTAAAACACCCATATGAAAAAGATCAGTTTACATTTTAATAATCAAATAAGTATGTGAACATAACCAATAACCTACCATAGCCAATAACAAGTAAATGTAGCTTATTTAATTGTTGTTGTTCATTCATATATTTTACCTAGTTAACATTTATTTATTCGTGCATATTTTTGTATCTCTCCAACCTTAAACGATATTTTTGGTTTACTGTCCTATAGTATACACTGGAATGATTTGAAACCTGTTTTTATTTATCCTAATAATTATAAAGGAGTGCCTTGGAAATATGTGTTTACATAATTTGTGGTCAAAACGTTTGAGACCCACTGAGATAACTTAGACTAAAATGAACTATCTAAATACTCAGAGAATCCTTAACCTCACTGAACGTCTCAGTCTGACAGGAGAGCTCTCCTCCACCATGGTTGTAGAAACATCTACTTCTTATATCCATTAGCGCAGCTAGCCTCTCTCTCTCTCTCTCGGCTGTTACATTTACTTCATTATGAATGTTGTTACATCAAGGCCGAAAATTAGGATGAGCGCCAACGGTCAAAAATGTTTTTTCCCCTCCCACAGCTACCAGCGCAGCGCCCCCCAGATCTGGCGCCCTAGGCGACCGCCTATGTCCCCTATGCCAAAAATCGGCCCTGCCAGTACATACAGTGGCAATGTCTCAAGATTTAGCTATCT
>NW_011350482.1:0-2143 GCF_000735185.1 Notothenia coriiceps
AATGTGTGTTAGCATTTTGCACTTAGGCATTCTGCAGATTTAATAGCAAATTCAACTTCAAGGTCACCTATTATGCGAAATCCACTTCTCCATGTCTCTTCTACATCAACATGTGTCCCCTCTGTGTAAAGAGATTCGGAAAGTTTCAGGAACAAAGATTCTCTCTCTTTTTGTCCTGATCCATTTAAATAAAAACCTGTCTGAAAATGAGCGGATCAGATTTTGGCCACTTTATAATGTCATAACGATGTTTTGGCTTGTGTAACCATTAGCCAATCGCCACCCAAGGTACCCCCCCCCCCTATTCACCTGAATCTCCTCCTAGAGCACCATTGAGTTCTTTGTAACCAAATCTCTCTCAGAGGGGCGTGGGGAGGGGCTCCTTGTTTTCATCTAAAGTAACAGACAGAGAATCAGCACTTTTGAAACAGGGCTGAAACAGAGGGGATTATGGGTAATGCTGCAATGATCTGTTTGGTGTTTGGAGCCAAACACTTCAGAGACATAAAAGAATAAACCAAACATTTCCATAAAAATAACTTAATGTTATTGTAAATTAAATGACAGTTAATATAAATAAACAGCATGCTGCAATAAAAAATATATGTCTTCAATTACTGTGTCTCGTTTGAGGAACAATTAAGGCTGTAGGTTCACAATTAACAACCAGATTTTAAAGTACATGTTGGTTTTTTCTTCCTATTTCCACTTCAATTGTTCTGATTATGAGTCTCCACACCACTCCATCTACCAGAAAATAACCTGTATTAGTGAGCAGGTGCCAATTTGCAACAAAGCATTTTTCCCATAAAAGCAAAATCACTAGCCCAGAAGTCTTGAACATAAGGCGATGTCCCGAATCAAATTAAAATGTTCAGCACGGAGCGAATCAGTGGTGTGGCGTTCTCTTTCGGTACAAAATGTCCCAATCTGAGCCTCAGGAGGGCCAGCATCAAGGAGCCAGTGAACGTCGGGCACAGCGTGGCTCATTTCTCTATTCCACTGCAACAACAAAGTACTACAACCTGTTACACAACCTGCTGCACACACTGCGGGTCGCCCTCATTAACGCACGCTCGCACACATGCCCCCATCACACTCACACGCTAACAAGCCGGTTGCTCAGTCCTAATGGCGGAGTGGGTGTTGGGTTTATGATTCTTATTGTCTGGAACTTCGGGAAAAGATTATGTTGGGCACGTCAGACTTCAGAAGACCAAAGTAAGTCAGGTGATGATGAGGAAGTTGTTGCCATGGTTAGTGCTGAATGTACATGTCATTTACAAAGTCTTGTCAGTGTCCAGTGTACTACCAAGGTGTGTAAACTTACCGAGTTACTTAAATCTACCCTTTTGAGGTTTTAAAATCGTATGGTTTGTGCCGTTAATTCTCTATACTAACCTTTCCTGGTTCCAGCCAATAATTGGTCATTGCAAAAGTAGATGTGCCTTTTTCTCGAGATAATTCCTCCCATGTTGAACAAAAAAAAGTGGGAATAGTACTAGGGTTGCAAGGTTTAAGTAAAGTATAACATTACATTGTTTTAATACAAATGAATTGATTGTGTCTGCTTATGATATAAGGCTTGTTTTCTATCTGCATATCTCATACAGCCTGAGCCAAAAACTCCTATCCCATGGATAGTTTCCACCAGTATAGAGTACAGTTTGAGAAGTGGAGCATTGGCCTAAAGAAACCCTTGATACCTAATCACTTAATATAATAACATAGAAGATATCACCAAGAGTCACCCGACGAGTGTGATCCTCAATTACGAAAACAGCAGTTAATTATCCACAAAAGTGAAGCTCAAGGCGAACAATGGAAACACATTATAATTCTGTTGTGTTTCCACACTGCGTACTGAATGACAGCCAATGCTACAAATGACCTGACCCAACACTGTCTTGACATCATGCATGTGTCTTTTTTAAGAGTGCATTAGTGTCTGAAAGTGAGTCCACATGTATATTTTGTCAGTATATTAGTTCACCTTAACATTAGATTACATTTAGCTGACGCTTTTATCCAAAGCGACTTCGACCAAGAAGATACAAACTTGAAGAAAACAGAATCATATAAGTACATCAGGTTTCATAGAGCTAAACATTTCAAGTGCTACTCAACTGGCTTTAGATAAGCC
>NW_011350483.1:0-16641 GCF_000735185.1 Notothenia coriiceps
GTACTGATAAGAAATCGGAGCAGAATTCTTTCTAGTGATTTCACAATCACTGAGGTGAGGGCTATTGGTCTGTAGTCCTCATGTTCTTTTGGGCAGCGGTTTGATGTGTGAAGTTTTCCATGACAGAGGGATGGTGTGCGTGTCCATAGAAGCCTGAAAGATGGGTTGCCACACTGGAGCCAGCTCAGTAGCAAAGTTTCTCAGCAGAAAACCGCTGCACCCATCTGGCCCAGCCGCTTTATTGGTGTTGGTGCAATGAAATGTTTTTCTGACCTCTTCCACACTGATGGTAATTTTCTCAGAGGAAGCAGGTATTATGGTTTCGAGCATTTCAGTGCACTTTGCAGAATTATCCAGTGAATCGAAAAGGGTAAAGAACGTGTTTAGTTCGTTAGCGAAACAAAATGCATTGTTCGTCACAATAGTTTTAGCTGAGGATGACATTCCTGTCATGGATTTCATGGTGTCCCATACCTTTTTGGGGTTTTTGGCTTTAAAAGCATTTTCCAAAAGCTCTCTGTGTGCCAGTTTTGATTCCCTCAATTTGACTTTCAGTTCTTTCTCTGTCTGTTTAAGTGCTCCATAGTCTTTGTTTTTGAAAGCTATTTTCCTGGTATTTATAACGGTTTTAATGTCCTTAGTCACATAAGATTTATTATTTGGATAGATTTGTATTTCTTTAGTGGGAACAACTAGTTCTACACAGAAGTTGATATAGTCATTGGTAACAGTAGTTATTTCATCTAGTGAACCTTCCTGAAAAATGTCCCAATCTGTCCAATCAAAACAGGCTTTCAACTGTTCCCTACTTTCATTTGTCCATGTCCTTATTACTTTCTTTTCCGTTTTACTTCTCTTCAGTTTGGTTTTATACGCTGGTATCATATTCACAACATTATGATCAGAGTTCAGTATTGGTGGTCTACATTTAGTCACATAGGCTCCTTTAACATTTACGAAGCATTTGTCCAGGATATTGTCTTTTCTGGTGTGATCCTTAACATACTGTTGGAACCCAGGTAACACAGTCTCTAGGCGACATTGGTTCATGTCCCCGAGCACTATTGCCGGTGCATCGGGGTGGCTGAGTTGCAGCTCGTGAACACAGTCAGCGATGGAGCCGGCCGCCAGTGACGCTCTGCCGCTGGGAGGCACGTAAACAACAAACAGTCAAATACACCCGAATTCTCTAGGTAGATAGAAGGGTCTTAACGTCATGCCGAGAATTTCTACGTTGGGATCACAGGTTTTACATTTTACTGAGTATGATCGGCACCACAGATCATTAATATACACACAAATACCGCCTCCTCTGGTTTTCCCCGAGTTTGCATCCCTGTCTGATCGAACAAGGGTGAATCCGGGTACTTCAAAGAGAGATTCAGGCATCGTAGATTGTAGCCAACTTTCCGTGAAACATAGTAAAGAGGCCTCACGAAATTCATGACAGTACCTTGTGTATGTCCTTAGTGTGTCCACTTTGTTGCTCAATGAGCGCAGGTTTGTGAGAATGATGGATGGAAGTGGTGGCCGGCTGAATCTCCGCCGTAGGCGATTCCGAACGCCTCCCCTCCTTCCTCGTCTCTTTTTCCTGATGTGTCTAAGCAGCTCCCGAGGGATGTCATCCAATAACGAAGAACACAGGTGGCTTGGTGTATTCGTAGGAGGCCGATCGCATTGTAGCTCCAGCATAGCCTCGCGGCTGTTGCAGCGTAGAGGCCGGGGCTCCTCGCCGTACCTGTTCGTGTTGTGGCTCAGGTGTGTTTTGAAAAGTTGTATGGCCAGACATGGTCCGCAGAAGGCAAAAGTAATCCACAGGATCAAAAGTATGGTCTCTGAAAAATGATGTGTCATACAGACAAATAACGTTTAGACAATAATTAGCCCAAAAACAAACAAACAAAAACAAAACAAAACACAAGACGGACGGAGCAGCTGAGACGCGGTGCGCAGCCGAGCAGCACACTTCACTGCACTACCTGCTCTTCACGTAGCTCTGCATGTCGTCGTTTAGGTGCTTTCTGGAGATCCACTCCTCCATAGTAAGGCCACCCCGGAGGTCGAAGTTAATCTTAAATGTTTCCATCTTAAGCTTTGTTAGTTAGTTAGTTAGTTAGTTAGTTAGTTTCGTAACGGACTTAATGTAACGGACTTAATGTAACAGCTGTCACGGTTGTAGCTTTTCTCAGACGCGGAGGGATACTGACTTGTGAAAAGTAACTACAATTCTACCCGTGATATACGCTCATTATATCATGGCTAAGAACCAATCAGAATGCTTGATTTGACTTGTCCGTTTTATAAAGTGTTATTATGTACCACAAGCAAGATCATATTATCATGGTGATGAAATTAAGTGTTCATCGTCCATCTGTTATTGGTTTCCAATCTCACAGCTGGGGAACATCTGTCATCCTACAATTTAAAATGATCCAAATAACTGTTGAGTCATTTTCTGTCTTCTGACAAATAGATTAATCATCAAGTATTTGTTCTGGTGCTGCAGTTATGGGAATTACAATTACCTGCTCTGGACATCAAATACTATCTCATATTTCTCATCGGCATCAATGCCACAATGTTTATAGGGGTTGAATTCCTGTCCCCTATCTACGACACAATAAAATATCCAGAAATGTACAAAAGCATAATAATCTGTCATACGTCAATTAACGTAACGTTTCGAACTTGATGCACAAAACGTTAACAATTATGAATACAAACAAATGATGCAATCATAAAAAGACAAGGCATGTCAACATTTCGATCAATTCAATTATTATATTGCAACTACACAGGGCTCCCTTGGCAAAATGCAATGGGATTTTTTTTATAGTTTTTTCAAATATTGCAGCCAAGTATTTTCTGTACATTACAATCTTTGGAAAACAAACATTTAAGAAATTGCCTTTTGAAAACCCATAAAACTTCAGATGCAACCGGCAGAAGTAAGAAGCCAACGTTAGGCTATAAACAAACTATCACGGTCACAAGGCTTCGCGTTAAGCTTAAAGTAGCTAATGTTCCAGATGGTAATAAGTAGGCTCATTTAGCTGCTTTGATCAACTTAATCAACAGAAAGGGTTGTGCAGCTTCATCTGACTTTGAGCTTCAACACACTGGTACTACCCTCTGTCAGCATCTTTGCTGAGGATTTACTGTTAAGAAAACATTGGTGTATTCCTTACACACCAGACAGGACAACTCTAATTGAAAAGAAAATGTCACACACACACTTGATCCTTATTACCAAGTGCTGCTCCTGCTTCCTCGTCAACACACTTTTAGCTAAAGCCGGTCCCGAGGCTACCCGCCGACGAACATTAGGCTCTGGTTGCCGTTTCTATTTACATTCCTCGGCCTCAGAGGAGCCAACTGCTCCGGGATCTGGGGGCTAGGACTGCTTACAGAGCACACCGGGCTCCCACTGGAGGTTGGACTGTTCAGTGTTTATGAGGTTCAAAATATGAAATACTTTCACTCATTAAGCAGATGGGGGTGGCACCGTGGGAGGGTCTTGATGACACTACACCAGGGGACACATTATGTTATGGGACAATCTCTCTTGGACCATGCAGCCTTTTTGTCAACTAACCAACCGTCTTGAGAGTTGCTTTCATTTAATCTTCATGTAAAAAGTAAAAAGCATCCAAACTGAAATTTAAGTAGATGATACAGCAGTATCATTTTTGGAGTATTTTAATACAAGCAAGGGCCGAGAAAATAACATGGTTTGCATTCACATCTATGAAAAACATCAAAAGAAATACAAAATAAAAGTGGCAGAGTGTGAATGAGATTTACACAGCTGTACAAATCCTATTACAGAGAAAGCAACTCCTCACAGTTACAGCAACCAGGTTCAGTCTCATACAATCAGAGAACACTTAGTGAATGCTGATTGGTTGTTTTTTTTGTAGTTTCCCTTTCCTGTAGTGTGTTATATAGGTCTTTGTGCATGATAATAGTTACAGAGTCACAGGGTCTACAAGCAATCAAGTGCACTTAACATAAAAACTGTGGGAAATTAATTTGGATAGTCTGTTGGGCTACCTGTAATAGCATATTTTGTGATGTTGTGATAATAATGTACAATCCTGTATATTTGTATATTTATTTCGTGTATTCAATAGATATACTGTATAGATATATATTTCATTATCGACTACTCACGGTTTTGTTCACCTGTTTTGTTTCTGCTGACATATCTTTACTGTTTTTTTTATTGTATTTTATGTTATTATCATTATTTCACTTTTAATTCATGTGCAATATCTTACCTGCATGCTGCTGTGACGGAAATAAATCTCCAATTTGCAAACAATAAAGCATATGTAATCGGTAAGGTATTTATTTAAATGTTAAAAAAGCCGCGTGCAGGACGGTCAGCTCCACGCGGGTTGCACGGTCGAGATGCAGCCCTTTGAAAACTTGCCTTTTTGTGTTCATATCCTTAACAAGAGTGGACTTCAGTAAAACCACACATTTAAACACGCCAATAGAGCTAACACACATGGAGGCTGAAGTTAACCGAGCCGTGCGGGACGGTCAACACGGCAGCAGCACACCGGTTCATCCCTCTATCCCTCCGCACCGTAAACTGTCACAAAAAGCGGAGACTTACCCTTCACTGATAGTCCGCTCAGCACCGGGAATAGGAGGAGGAGGAAGAGGAAGAGGAGTAGGCTCGGCGCTCAGTGTGTCCAAAAGCTTTCACAAAACACTTTTTGTTGTCCGTTGTCCGTTACAGAAATGAATTCCCGTGCTTGTGTCAGTTTGTATCCGGTCTCACAACGTGGAGTGGAAGCGGCAACAACAGCGGCTCCTGACGGTCTCCGGCCAGCCTGCTGTCAGCGCTCATCCAACGCAGGGGGGAGCGGAGGTTGCGGCTGCGCATGCACCAACCAAATGCAATTGTGAAACAAAGATCGTCTAAAGAAAAGATGGACCAAGTAAAGCTTTTTAGAGACATGCCAACCTGAGGTCATGTCCTCAGTAATATATTTGAGACCACAGTAGGCTATATTGTTGTTTTTGTGTTTTTTCTAACTAGATTTCTAAGAATTAATTACCAAAATGCTATATTTGATAAATGAATTGAAAATAGCAAAACAGACATAATTGAGGAGATATAGCCTAATCTACAGAAAATATCATCAAAAAGTGAAATGCGTCTAACCATGATATATTTATTTCACAACAAAACATAGAGATATGGGAATTTCCTGCAGATGTGGCAGTGTGAGTAAAGATTTGTTTGATGAACTTATTGACATTCTGCAGAATATACGCACAATAGTTATAACTTTAATGCAGCTACATCAAAAATGCTAGATATGTCTCTGCTGAGCTCAAGATAAATGGATGATTATCCACAACAATTTTTACTCTGTATACAAGCTTTCTCCTTCAGCTGCTTAAATGTCTGGAGCCAACTGGAGGTTGGTATGCATGTTCCATCTGTAGCCTCTAATTTGAACACTGCCGTGCCATTACCCCGTGTGTCTGCATTCTGTTTACTTCATGTGCAGTGCAGCCAAAACCAGCACGCTGAAAAAAAACAACTCAAGCTTCTCAAACTGGAACATTTATTGACGACTAAGAAAGTCAGTCACTGTACATAACAATTAGCTTGTGAATCACTGTGTTACAAAATTAAAATGTGCAACAATATTCAGAGATAACTTGACTTACTCTGCAAACCTAAAGGGGCTGTATTATGCTCTTTGGGTTTTTTCCTTTCCTATAATGTGTGTTTGTATGCATTTAAATGATCCGGAGTGAGTCCAATTGGCTAGCGCTCTAACACATTGTAAGTGATATGATTAGGGGCAGACGGTGAAAAAAGCTGCTGCAGCACAGCCAGTATGAGAAAATGAAAGACCTTTTTGAACATTAGGCGTGGAAACATGTCACAGTAGAGGAACAAAATACAAATATGAGCCTGAATCTGAGCAAAATAGGGCTCCTTTTATCCACTTTGAAAAAAACATGCTGTGTTTTTCTACTACACAGTTGTTTTTACCTTGCACCACTTTAATTTGCACTGTGATTAAAGTCTGATAACAGTTATGCTACTGTCTTTTAAGGATTGTGCTTGTATACTAGGGCTGAACGATTAATCGATTTTAAATCGAAATTGCGATTTGAAATGATGCGATTAACAAATCGCAAAGCCTGCGATTTCTTTTAACATCTTTTTTTTTTTTTACTTTTTTTTTTTTTTTTCTTGTGTGTCAGTCATCCACACCAATCAGAAGTGCTGTGCTCCACATGTACCAGCCATTGTTAACCACTCAGAAGTGGCCCATGATAGAAGGTGATAGACAGATTGATCCAATAGGCGCGTTCACACCGCAGTACTTTTCCCACAAAGGTTCATGAGAACTTAGTTCATCAGAACTCTGTAGTTCTGATGAACTAAGTACAGATCGCGTTCACACCAGAATAAGTCCCTGAGGGAGGATTAGGCAAATGAAGCCGCTGTCGTCACTTCTTCTTCTTCTGCTTTGGGTTTACTGGCGCACCGCAAACAACTTCACGGCGTATACTGCCACCCGGAGTCTCCGGAGTTGGCGAAAGCTTCAGTAGAAGCTGCTGGGACTCCCAGCAGCTTCTACTGAAGCCTTTAGAGTAAATCGCCAGAACGCCGATACCTCCTCATCTCCACCGCTCCCATGTTTTTTTTTGTGTTGCCATAAGTTAGTCTCTCTGCGTTTCTGCGCTGGGCTAATACTAATGCTAATCATGCTAATGCAAGGATAATAAAATGGCGGCTTCACAAAACTTTTTGGGAGTTTGACGGGCGTGGTTTGCATTCCGCCCAGCCAATCAGACATAGGAACCTTTTTCTCCCACGGAAGTACCTGCTCTCTAGCAGGGACTAAAAAGGAGGTGAAAAGGTTCTCATGAACTAATTTTAGTTCCAGCTCTTTTTGGTGTGAACGCAACCATTTCGGAACTAAAGTTGGAAAAGTACTGCGGTGTGAACGCGGCTAATCACCTGCCAAGTATTTTTGAAAGTGCCTGCCCTTTCCAAATGGCTTCCAATGGAGCTTTCCTAGATGGTTTGGTGAAACAAACCATCTGAGTCAGGTTAGTAATGCTCCATCACATGTGTTACATCTATTACAGGGTGAATCTTAAACTGAAGCTTGACTTTAAAGCAACCCAACGGAAGTTTCATGTAAGTTTAGTTCTTTCACTCGTAGCTCGGGCTGCGGGGGTGCTAGAGACGGGAGCATGTTGATACGACCTTCCTAGCCGGAGTTATGGCCGGATTTTACAATAAAATTATGTTGGGTCGCTTAAAAAACAAATATCGCAATTCGAATCGCAATCGCAATATTTATCAGAAAAGTCGCAATTAGATTTTTTCCCAAAATCGTGCAGCCCTACTGTGTACATATGCACCTGTGAGAGATGTACAGAGCTGTCAGATATTTTTTATCCTATATCTGTAATAGAGAGGTGAATGAGTGAATGAGTCCTCAAACCCAGAAATGTTTAAGCACTTTTCCCTCATCTTGAAGTCAATGATGTTTTGAACATGTTTGTGGTTAACAGCCAGAAATAAGGTCGATGGTTAGCATAAGCTTAACAAATGTTACCCCACACGTGAATGTACAAAGCTTCTATGTGTCAACAAAATGGCGGATGCTAACAAGTGACAAAATAAACGTTCAAACAACACCACACTGTCACTACCCGATCTGCAGTGCGCATGTGCGAGATGGTCCGCCATATTGGACAACTCCGGACGGCAACCCAAGTAGGACACTTGACACAGTGGCTTTTGGCAAAGCTCAAAAAGAAAACTCGAGAGGGATGAGTTATTGTTATTACAACGTGACTTCACTATTATTTAACAACTCTTTTTATTGGGTTCTCTTTATTTGGGGTTAAGTCGATTGTCAGAATAAGTGAGAAATGGATTTAACTAGCTGCAGATCGGGTAGTGACACAAACCAAACACTAGCCGCCTTTAGCTTAGCGGTGGTGATGCGCAGCCATGCCACGTGATGTGTTTAGTTAATAGCCTAATGTTAGCTGTTTACTTCTGCTTTTTTTTTCTGATTGCATTCACGCTTTAAAAAAGTGGTATAATTATGTGAAGATTATCACGTTGAACAAAATGTGGGTTTGCCACAGAACATATTTTTCTGCAATATACCGAAATCCAATTGAAAAATCCAATTGCTTTCTATCGAGTGAGCCCTTGCGATGCTAACTTCCAGGTCGGCCAAACTACGTCATTGCTGCACTACTATGTGTTACAGATTAGATCATATTAGATAGATTCTTTAGCTGTATCTATTAAAAAAAATTATTTGTATTCGGAGAGAACAACGCAAGTGGTCGTGGCTTATACAGGAAACTTAAATACACGTTAAACCGGGCAAATATTGTATTTCCAATCCTAATATTCATTGACAATGCAATCGTTGTGCCTTGAGAGATTCAAATTGATTGATTGATTATAAAATGTAAACACGTTCTTACTCTACTTTCTTATCTTGTCAAAAGTAAAAACATTTTATTTATTCATCACATATTTCCCCCCCCATTCTAGATAGAAAGAAAAACTATTTTTACTGCATTATTTGTGCTTTTCAAATAACATATCCAGTTGCATCCCTAGTACCTGTGTAGTCTTGGGCACAGTTGAAGCCCTGGAGGTTGTCATTGTCCCTGTCCTTGGTGGAGAACATCATGCCAGAGTGGTTGCTCATGGGGTCCGGCACCTCTCCAGACAGATGCGTGAGGTGAATGGTGTAGTTGCTCTCAGGACCATTAAGGTTGAATCTGTATTCTATGAAGCGCCTGTCCTGTTTCCAGTCTTCCAGCTCGATGTGAAGGACGGAGTTTCCCTGAGCGGCCAGAGAGTGGATCTTTCTGAGACCGAGCCAAAACTCCCCTGTTAGAGAAACATCATTTAGCGGTCACAGCTGACATGATTTAACAAGCACCTTTGAGAAGTGATGCACACAAACGTACAGAATATTTTCACTTACAGAGGTTGTAATGTTATAATCATGATATACGTCAAGTCATTTCAAATTTGGCAGATGAGAATACATTTTCTAACTATAACATGGGTAATTAAAGTCTTGAGAACAGAGCTGTGTCTCTCACCTTGAAAATCTCCAAACCCATTTTCATACTTCTCCCAGATTTGATCGAAATTTACTGAGCCGTCGTTTCTTCGCTGAATGACTGTGGCTCCGTGATCTAAAATGGAACAAAAGGGAAAAAACAATCACTACTTTTAAAGTTCTATCTATATTTGTTTTGTTAGTGGCTGAGTCTGCCTTTCAAGAACTGGATTTTAATAATCTTTAAACATATTAGAGCATTCACTTGACACAGTCCATGCATGGAACCCACTCTCTACACAGGTGCATTATACTGCTAATGAAAATCAAAATGTTCTACTGTTGCTTTAAATTAGGTTTACAACTTTAAGTAAAATATAAAATATAGATTGATTGACTTAATAAAGACTAAACAAGGTATACAATATGAAAAAACTAGTCCTGTGCTCTGTTAAAGTTTAATATTTGTGTGTTGGTACAGTACCTTTGCTCATGTCACAAAAAGCCATAAAGGGCTCCGCTCCGGTGGGTCTGATGACATAGAGGCCACTGACTCGTTCCCCTTTGTTGAACAGGTCACTGCAGTCCAATGGCAGGTCTATTTTAATAAGGCCCACAAGTATAATGTTATAGTTAAAACTGCCCTGCATAAAGATTAGCTTTAAATCTGGAGCAGTGCACTTGTGTGGCAGTTCATATCAGCAATAAAACGTGTGCAGGATCATTGATTGCTCAGTAAAAGCTGAAAATGTTTATCAGGCAGGCAGGTAGGTATGAAATTGGAAGCGAAAAACTTATGGAAATTATCACATTACAATTCCAAATCGATGGACATGGCAAAGGTTTTGGGCCTGCAAAAAATAAAAGACGCCAGATCCTAACATCGACATTTGCAAATGTTTTATTTTCCTTACTCGTCATGCCGTTGTTAAAGTTTGAGGTCAAATAAGGGGTGAGTGTTGGTGCTTCATTGTTGTAGGTTTCAGGCATCCTCTCAATGGTCTCCTGGGCCAATGTGTTGACTGTAAACTGTGGAGAAATAATAAGCAAAAACTTTAGCATAAAGAAATAATCCTAATGCTGATCATGGTGAAATAATTTAGATTCCACATGTAAAGACTTTGGGTTGTTATTCTGCAAAATACTTTTTCTTTAGTGTTTAAGGTTAAAGAGTAAAAACATCAGTTTTGAGCTGTCAAGACGAAGGAAAGTTAAAATGAGTTATAACACTGAGGCATTGCCTAGGTTGTTAAAAATATGGACAGCTCCTTTATTATATCAGCACCAAATGATATAGTACAGTACCAGGAAAATGTCTTTCTACAAGCACATTAAATGCAATGCAATGAGGGTGACAGCCCATGTATCAAAAAGCTGGCAAAAAATGATCTTAGGAACTAGCTGAAAGGCCATGAGATTAGAAATGACTTTCCAATACTAATTAAGGGATTGTCTGAAAATGATGGGGCTGGGGGAGTGGCGTATTTAATAATAAAACAAAAAAAAGCTACCTTTCAAGCTACCGTTCCTTGAATGCAACACCCTCCAACAAAATATCTCAAAATAATATATTTCTAATGAAAATATCAGATTACTCTATAGCCAGATATGTATGACATCCTAAATTACACATTGGAAACGTTTCTGCCAGACAGCTTTAAATATGAATGTGATAACTATAAAAAAAATTCTCTTACAATAAATCTCACAACGAAAGTGTGAGAAATTTTGAAAAGGCCATCCCAAAAGATATGACCCTAAGCAAAAAGGGGAACTAGACTCTCACCCACTTTAAATGTCATCAATCCATTAAAAAACTGTAATCAGTTGTTATCACTTTTATTTTGAAGCTTCTAATATGACTAACAGGATGTAGGTGTGAGCTATTGATTCCTCAGACTTCTCACTTACTGTATGCTATCTCCGCTATTTATTCAGCAAGGACAATGTTGGGACATTCTGGGATTTTGAAAGCTGCCAATTGGGATTGGCTGAATAAACACAAACAACCAAGAACGTTTATTTCACAATAGTGCAGTAGTAGTAGTAGTAGTAGTAGTAGTAGTAGTGGTAGCAGCAGCAGCCTGCAGTTTTTAACATGCGGTTCACATTGTGAATTGAAACAAAACTACTTTTTAAGGTTTAAACGTTGCTTAAGCTAAATAAGTACATAGTTAGCTTACGTACACACGTTAGCTTACGTACTGTATGTAGCGTACAGGAAATACTATTGGATAAAAGTCTGGTGTATATTTGCACTTGGCTTCTTTCTTTTCTCCTGTAATTACTATGACGTCGTAGGTTGCTCCCTAATTATTTGTAACCTCCCTACAAGGTGATACAGCTTGCAATAGCCTACTGAGCCAAATAAGAGGTAGAGAAGGGCCATACCAACTAAAATCTGTGCTTTAGATGACAACTGATAATAGCCATTTAATAGGCTGATAACAATTAAAAAAACGATGTCCCTTTAACACCCTCTTCGCCAATAAAACATTTCCAACGGTCCCTAGCAGTTACCTTTTCCTCCAGAGTCTTGAGCTTAACCCTCTGGTGGTTGAGCTGATCGCTCTGCTCCCCCACAGCCTTCAGCAGCTCTGTGATGCTCCGCTCCTGGCTGTGGATCACCTCCTGAGCCCGGAAGAAAAGTGGAATCATGGGAGCAGTTATAGAATGGTGCTATTTATTGTTAATATCACATAAAATACTCCCTTCACACATTTGGAGAACAAATGCAAAACAAAACATGGGTAAGCAAAAAAACATGCTACTTAGAAGTGTTGTCTTCTGGTCAGTGGTCACCTTTTGTCCTTATGTAACTGTTTATAAAGCTTTTAGCATGAAACCATCATAAAAACGTACTTATACCTTTTCAATCCAACTCATGGAATTTATGGTCAATAGACCTCGTTTACACCTCATTTACACATAAATAAAGTTTTGAGGTAAAAAATTGCAACATTTTTGAATTATTCTGACAATAGTTTGGATGAAAGGGGCTTATCTTGATGGATTATAAAAGACTTAGGCCTATATGTCCAAGTTTATTAAGTAATCTGTTTGGAAATTATTTCAGGTGCTTTAATGAAAGTACATAATAACCAGATTGTATAAAGTTAGATTTAGAATTAGAAAAACCTTTAACCATGTCAAATGTGACCCGAGGACAGCAGGAAAATCTTACAGAAATATTTCCACTGCACCAGAAAGAAAAAGCCTTTCCAGCAGCGGTGGCTCACCCTGAGGCCGTTGATCTCTGCCACTTGTTCTCCTGTCAGCAGGCCGTGCGACAGGCTGCTCAGCCTCTCTTCCAGTCCCTCCACCTTGTCCTGCAGCCGGCTCTTCTCCTGCAGGATGTTGTCCACTTTGGAGTTGATCTCGACAGACAGGCCCTTGATCTCATCGTTGTTGGCTTTCAGCACCACCGTAGTTTTCTTCAGTTCCTCTTCTTCCTCTTTAATTTCATTGGCAAGCACTGAGAGCTGGTAAAACGAGCGGTCAAAGATGTTGATCTTCTGGAGGATGTCGTTTATCTGTCCTTTTGTCTTCTGAACAAACTCCCGCAGGCTCTGACCCAGCTGGAGGAGGCCGTTTGCCAGGAGGCGCACATCGTCCAGAGCGGCAAAGCGGGAGCGGGTCTCCACCGGGGCCTCGGGCTCCTCTGAGCCACAGAGGGCCGGGACAGAGGCAGCCGCCAGGACCAACAATACGTGAATAGGTGTAATTCTCATGTTGTCGTCGTGGTGGCGACATGTGTGTTGTGATGTTAGGGGGACAAATGGCAGCCCTCTCTCTCCGCTCTGACCGAACGAACAGTGAGGATCCTGGGCTTTATACACTGTCTGGAATGTGGTCAATGATTAACTCTGATCAATATCTGCATGGATGATTCAGTTTCCTCCGGATATCAAAAGTTCAGCTCAAGCCAAATGTCAGTTATTGGATTTAAAATGGTCATCAGTTTGATTAACCATGCAAATTTCATCAACGGAACATTGAAATTTAAATGATTTGACAACTTTGAATGTTGTCAAATGTATCAAGCAGTACTGTAGTTTTCCTGCAATGTTCAACCTAGCTCTCATTTATTTTCTTAAAAGGGACTGTTCAGATGATTTAAAGAGGAATGGTAATGGGTACTTATTTATAGTTGGTGTATTTGCTACAGTAGATGGCAGACTTTACAAAGTTTGATAAGTAACTAGTACTAGTACTGCTGTCGACGGAGGCAGATATTCAAGCAAGCAAAAATCTATTTCAGTGACGCCATATAGGAACATCTTCAAAGTTTTAATTCGCTGTGAGATATCTTTTTGTGACAGAAAGCTGAGAACAGCGAGTGCTGTCTTGAAAGCCGCCAGACTACATTGAAGAAAACTGTAATTTTAACTCACAGAACATGGGGGTTGCAGGCCTAAACTGGTTAGTTTGTGTCTTTGTGTAACTTTGGGTGTTTCTGATTCACCAAAGACCCAAAATAACCAATGTTTGCTTCTCCAAACTGAGGACATGCCTCTCGCATCTACTGAAGGTTATACAGTTGTTAATGTTATACACATACATATGGTACCTCATACATGTGTCAGTGTTTTCAACTTACCTGTAGAGACTTTATCTGAGGTCACAGCTGTTCTCTGTTATTGTTGCATGGCTAGTTCTTTATTCACAGGAATCTGACAAAATGTACATAAAGAAATTATTTACAAACGTGACTTACAAGCTCATGGTTTTGCAATGTTGAAAGTTATTTTATACGCTGTAGGTGCTGTGCAAATATGGATTGTTTGCATAAACTGTATAGGAGAAGTGTACAGTCACCTTGACCTACCTTGTTAGTTTGGGACTAGTATTTTGGAAAAACTGAGGGCACTCAAACCGTTAAACAGTGTTAGTGACGATCAATCACAACGTAGCCACGCCCTAAAGCATCACCGCTTATGGTCTATTTTACTTTAAATTGTACAATCATTTACAAAATGAACATCATTCTGTATGAGGTATAATTAATATAATCAATAATAAGTGAATACTTAAGGTAGAGAATAAACTCATAAGGAACATTTCTCCAGAGGTAACAAATGAAGTGAGTTGAGGGGTCATTCTATACAATCTGACTTGTATTGGCAACCGGAGGAGCTGCACCCTGCTTGCCATTAGAAAGAATGCAGCTTGAAGCCACGTTGACAGTTGCTTTACTTTTGAGACTTGGAAGTTGTTTGTATTGTAAATACAAAGACACAACTGCAACCTGATTCGACATGTAATTATTGCTTTATCTCTCTACAGTTAAAACACCATCACCTACATAAAGGTTGCAACCCTCCTTATGACTCACAAGCAGTGGGAGTATAAGGAGATATATTACTGCCAATCCTCACAGGGTGATGACCCATGTCCTCTGTTAAATGTTAACTACCCATATTAGGGTTTGGGTCGCATGAGCCCCGACAGTGTGTACACAGTAAACACAGCCCGCAACCCTGACTTCAGCACGGGGCCCTGTTCTCTGCAAGGGAAATTTGTTGTGGCCAACATTCATGAATCATTTGACAGAGCAGCCCCAGCGGAGCTTCTAAGAGCAAGCGACGTACAGTGGAGGGGCCATGGGGGCGCAAGGGGAAGTGTGTGATGAACAGGAGAGGCCAGGGATCAAAATGTACAGGGGTTGAAGGTGGAACATTGTGCTCATAAATACATATTTACGTCATTTATCGTTTAATTGTATAGAGATAGATGGGAAGAGGCCTAGAGGCATGATTAAAAAGTTATGTATCCACTGCTTTCCTCCCCATCTAGCCTATCCTGCTCAGTAAGTGTTGTAAAGATGGTCAATGGGCTTAAAAAAAAAGAATCTCCTATGAATAAACAAACAGTTCGTTTGCCTCCAGTTTGTTTGACGGAAATGTGTTGCATCACTTTTTGTTACTCTTAACTTTAGAGTCTAAAGTTAACCAGTGGTTCTCAAGAAAATTCAATAATGTACCCCCTTTGAAAAAAAGATTCAGCCAAGTACCCCCTGATCAGCGCAAAAACAATTTGTTAAGGAAAAAATGCCTATATAAAGAGGTACAGTAGGCCTACAGTGCTGCACCATCATTTATTAAAACAACAACATTGTAACTGAGAAACACTTAAATGCTACGTTTTAAATGTTTACAATGATCACTAAATTCATGGCAAACCAATTTTAACATCATGCAATAACACTAAGACGACATTAGTTGCATTGAACTGATATTTTTAATAAGTTGTACAATTTAGTGAGAAACATGGGCTTGTGCTTCACTGAGGAACCTTTGTTATTCTCAGTGACAGGAAGGCCACTGATTACACTTCGCTTTTTGAAATATGTGTAACTCTGTTAATATAAAACCCACACTGCTCAAACTTCGTTACTTTTCCTAAAATTGGTATATCTATTTATTTATTTATTTTGGGGCGTGGGAATGAAGAGAAAAAAATATATGAGCATTTTATGAGCATGGGATTTTAACCCCTCATATACATATGCATAATGCTGCACTATACTTGCGGCCGCACGCCGTTGCCAAGCAACGCTTATTGTTTAGGTGTCCTTCGATAAGCAGGCAGTCATATAATTAACTACAGTGGCGAGCCGTCAGGGCCCTCTAGCCGTCTGTGAGGGCCTAGTTCACACCTACGTTCACACCGGACGCGATGCGAACATTCGCTTCGCTCTAAACGCTCCTATCGCATCGCTCTAGTCTAGTCTAATGCTACGTTTATACCGGACGCGATGCGAATATTCGCTTCGCTCTAATCACTCAAGTTTCACCGCGGCTTGCAGTTTGTTTTATCGCGTCATTCAAAACAGACATACCGTTGACGCGCCGCTGGCTCGGGAGCTACAACTACAACAAAGTATGCTCACTCCACACTCATAACAACGGCCTACAGACATAAATAAACCAGCGACTGTATTCGCCATGAGACAGACAGTCTGTGGTTTGTACTTGTTTAACTTCTGTACAGTTTCTGAACAGATATGAGGAGCTGTGATCTCTGTGTGTTAACTGCTAACAGCTAATGGCTGATGTTTTCTGGTTGAACGTCAGTGACTGCAGGCTGAGATCCTCACCTCTGATTGGCTTCCGCGAGAACGCGTCACGTGAATTTGATGCTCGAGTTGAAAAAATTGAACTCTCGCGTTTGACGCGGCCCCCTTCAATCGCGTGATTCGCGCCGCGTCCACCGCTTTATGCGCGCCGTCGGAGCGAATTCGCGTCTGATCGTGTCTCTGCATTGGCTTTACATGTAATCGCGCCGCCCCCAAACGTCGCATCGCGTCCGGTGTGAATGTAGCATAATTGTCCGTTCACACCGGACGCGATGCGAATATTCGCTTCGCTCTAATCGCTCGAGTTTCACCGCGGCTGCCAGCTGTGTTTACTCGCATCATTCAAACAAGAAGCACTGGCTCGGAAGCTAACTACAACAAAATGAACATATTTTACCTTGATTAAATTGTAATACACGTTTCTAAATGATGCCGACGTAACAACATACTGATACCGGTTAGTAAAAA
>NW_011350484.1:0-23190 GCF_000735185.1 Notothenia coriiceps
TGTGTGTGTGTGTGTGTGTGTGTGTGTGTGTGTGTGTGTGTGTGTGTGTGTGTGTGTGTGTGTACAGTACCTGGATGGTGATGCTCCTGTCGACCCGGGACATGTTGATGCTGTGCGGCTGTCCGTTGGCAAGGTTACGCTGGTCCACATCGATAGAAAAGGGCTCCCTGAGGCCTCCCAGGTTATAGCGCACCTGGAGAGAACCTGGAGAGAAACAGGAGAGAGATTAGAAACCTGCTCTGGTTTTATGAAGCTTCACACCTCTGCTTTTACGCTTCTCTAAGATCATTTAAGCGTGAGATCTTATCAATAAATACCTGGCTGCAAAGATATTGATGACATCAAAGACGTGCCAGTTTAGTTCATAATAGACTTTTCTTCTTACAGAAATATTCTCATTGAACTGAACACTCAAGGTCCAAATGTAGTTTTCTTTTTGAAGTGATGGTGCAAGGAGGGGCGAGGGATAGAGGGCGAGACCCTGAATGATTGATTGGCCCCCAGCTTGACAGGGGATTATAGATAACTTCTGTCCCGGGGCAGTGGGAGTGCGGGGGGCCCGAGACTTTCCAGCTGCACCCCCAGGCAGTGTGAGCATTTTGTAGTTGCATTTTTTATTTTTGCATCGATTGCTAAAACGCTAGATGGCACTGTCAATATTTTATTTTTCGTATTTCATCAAAGCACTTAGCTGCCTGTCAGCGGCTCAGTGGGGGGCCGCTGACCGGGGGGGATTTTCTTGGAGATTATAGAAGTTTCCAAACTCTGCAGCGAGGACAGCCTTTAAATATGTACTTTGCAGCACGAAACAAGTCCAAGCAGACTTCTTAGTGGTGAGCAACTGCAAAATGCGTGTGTGTGTGTGTGTGTGTGTGTGTGTGTGTGTGGGGGGGGTATCTTACCATTCTGCCTTAAAACCACAGCCAGATAGTCCTGCGTCTTGGAGCTGACGTACATCAGAATAGCAGGAGCGTTGGATGTGCTGAAACTAAAGGCCACCTCCTCCTTTGTCAGATTCACTTCATGCGGCGTCAGCTGGTGCGTCAGGATCTTTGAGTCTCTGCTGGCTCCTGCCACTGCTTCGGGCAGGAAGTTGTACTTTACCAGAGTCCCCGCCTCAAAGAAACCCCCGACATCTGGGTGAGACGACAGAAAGATGCATGAACACACACGTAATGCAAACAGGTGAACACACAATAAGTACTTTTTGTAAACACCAATAAAAAATAAAAATAAAAAAACCCAGGCAACCAATTCATCTATGCAGAAAAAAAGCAGAAATCGAGACAGCCAGACAGAAATAAATGAAAAGAAAAACACTTCCATCAAACAGTAGCCACAGGGAGGCACTCATCAGCTCACACACGCCAAGACACAACAGGGTAGACATATTAAAGGGCCGGAGAGAAAAACGCACACATAAATATGTCTGTGTGCAGGAGGTGGAGTAAAGTGGGTGTTAAATTGCCGTGCTCCAGCGTCTGAAAGCAAACAATACATTGTTTACCAGTACATTAACAGACCTAATGGCATATTCCAGCCTTTCCAGGAGGCTTATTGATTCTCGTAATCAAGTGTTGAAAGAAGTAACCTTATTTTTCTCAGGTCACGCTTCCTTGTTTTGGTTTATGTGTGTGAATGTGTGCACGCATGCACCATGTCCGTGTGTGTGTGTGTGTGTGTGTGTGTGTGTGTGTGTGTGTGTGTGTGTGTGTGTGTGTGTTACTGAAGAGAAAATAAACCACAATATGCGTGAAATGAAAGAGAATGGTTGCAGGGAAAGCAGAGAGTCTGGGACTGTGTGTGTGTGTGTGTGTGTGTGTGTGTGTGTGTGTGTGTGTGTGTGTGTGTGTGTGTGTGTGTGTGTGTGTGTGTGTGTGTGTGTGTGTGTGTGTGTGTGAATGGAATATATTTTGAAAAGTTTGCCAAAATGTACAGCCTTTATGAGTGAAGAATATTCATGTTCTGATGTTAAAGCTACATCCGTCCTCTCCCACCGGACACACTGGTTCAAGCTACATTACTGAGATCTAATAGAAGGTTTATTACTAGAAAATGGGACTGGTATCGTACAGAAAACCCCTCACTTCTGTTCAGCCGCATTTCCATCCTCCAATCTGCGCCGCACTGATATCGTTTCGGGCTCTGGGAGTCTGGAGGGACCCATTTTACCAATTGTTCTGCGTTAACCAGGCGGAAAGCTTGTGAAGTTCTCAAATAGCTTGCTTCTCACTTCTCGTTCTGATGCGGCAGAATTCTTCACTATACGTGCTCCTGGGTATTAACCGAATCAAACGCAAATCAGTCAAAATGAAGTATTTCTGACAGAGCAGCACGCTTGATTAAATTCCCTAACTCTGCTACAAAACAATATATTGAAAAACAAATCAACATAACAGCCTCAATATCTTTGGACTAAAGACAGAAAAAAGATTGCTTCTTGCCTCACGTCAGATATTGCTTATTAGCCACCTCTTTAACTCCTGGCTCTACTGTATGTGCCATATTAGCACGCTAACGTTAGCATAGTCAGCTTCCAAAAGTTATAACTTGACATGAAGGAGGCCAGCAGACTGCCAATCCTCTCTGAAGGAAAGTAGTACTTTTTCAATTCATAAATGTATACATTATATAGACATGTTTGTGTTTCAGAATTAGTAGCATTCATGGTTTTTACAATAGGTACGAAATATCCGATAATGCAAACCTTGTAAATGTGATTGCTGTTGTTTCTGTGAAAATACATTTAGAAAAATCTTTCCAGTTGACTTTATAATTGAAAAATGCTGGCAAAAAAATCTAATATTTGAATAACTCGATGCCAAGTCATTATTTTGATGTGGCTCTGATTGTAGTTATTGATGGATCGAGACTCTTTAATCAAGATTGACTTTACAAATGTTAACAACACTCGATTTTCTAACTTTGAGAGTTGCAGCCTTTTTTCATCATTATAAAACCGGTTCAAACCAAGTTGAAACTTCACAAAGCGCTTGTGCAACAGGCCCCTATGTTGTTATGTTTAAAACCTATTCTTATATTTGATCTTTATTCAAAAACCCTTCAGAGTGTGTGGGGCTTTGTGTAACCTGTCTTAGGCTTTTCTGAGAAAGAAGAGAGACTCTGACTTGCTGCCCAGAGCCTCAGCAGCAACACACACATCTGTCTGGAAGCATCAGAGGGAATTAGAAACTCTGCTCCAGGGCAGGGGTGTGTGTGTGTGTGTGTGTGTGTGTGTGTGTGTGTGTGTGTGTGTGTGTGTGTGTGTGTCTGTGTGTGTCTGTGTGTGTGTGTGTGTATGTCAGTGCATGAAAAAGTTGTGGAAAGAGAGCTGTGCGAGCATGCACACCTGCAGGTATGTACAAATGTGTGTGTGTGTGTGTGTGTGTCCATGTTTATGTATGTACAGTGCACGTGGGCTCCATGTGACCCTCAAGGGCAGAAAAGCATGAAGAATGAGAGTGTGTGTAATAATAATACTGCGGGGTCCCCTGAGCAGTGTGTAAATATGGATACAATGGAAATGCACTATGCAATTATGGCTGGCTTCATGCATTTTTCACTCGCTGAGAGGACGGAGAAAAGGGGGAGACGTTTGGGAGAAAACAGAAAAGGGGCAACTGGGAGAGGAGAGAAAGAAAACAGAGGGCCACAGAAATAAAAGAGGAGGGAGGGAGATGTGAGGAAGAAATGCTAATTTAGAGAAAGTAAAAGAGGAGAAAGGAGGGAGAAGAAGGCAGGGAGTAGGGGGACAAATGGGAGAACATGGAGAATAAGGAAGGAGGGAAAAAGCCAAATTCATACCACCAATTTTAAGTCTTTTAAAAGTATGTGTTTTTTTAATAAATGTTTACATGGACTGGCCCCCTCCCTTAGGGGAATTCATCCACAGAAAACACACTGGACGCTGCACTAGGTCAGAAACCAGAGGAGACTGTGAAGTACACCGCAGACGGACCACTTTTGGACAAAATGTCCTCTCCATCAAAGGCAGCTCTTTCTGGAATAGCCTCCCAACTGAGATACGGGATTGTCCATCCATCCATCTTCTCCCGCTTATCCGTGGTCGGGTCGCGGAGGTAGCAGTTCCAGCAGAGAGCCCCAAACTTTCTTTTCCCTGGCCACATCAACCAGCTCTGACTGGGGGATNTAACACAGGGGTATCTCCTCTTGCACTTTAGTCAGCTCTTGTATCTTCTCTTGCACTTAATATGTTGTTGATGCTATAGTGTGCTGCCATGTGGTAAATACTTGTGTGTGCTGCTCTTGCTCTTTTGCATATCAAGTATTTATTTCTTGCAATGTTTACAAATGTCATGTTCGTATATGTTGTAGGTCAGGGACTACGGATGGAAATGAGCTCAAAGCTAAAATCCGGCATATTTACGCTTCAAACATTATTTGTCTAAAGTGTTCATTAATGTGCATTGTCCCACGATTAAATGAAAATGAAATGAACCTGAGAAGTAGTGAATACAATAAGTGGACAAAATGGAAAAGGAGGAAGTGCAGGTTCAGGGATTAAGGAGAGGAAGTTGAAGGAGGAAAATGTAAAGGAGAGAAACCAAAGAAGCAACATATTTGGAAAGTAAAGTATAAAAAGAGAACGAGATTTTAGATAGGAGGGCAGGAAGTACCACAAAGCAAAGCAAGAAAAAGTAGAGGTGCATTGTAGATGAAAAGGACAGGAATAGAAAAGACACGAGAGAAGAGAATACAAAAAGAAAGAACATGGGTAGAGGGAGAGGAAACAATAAGGAACACAATGTGGTGAATGGAAACAAAGAAGAATGCAACATGACACACACACACACACACACACACACACACACACACACACACACACACACACACACACACACACACACACACACACACACACACACACACACACACACACACATTGTTTCTCTGTCATCTTGTCAGCCCCCTGCCAAGAGCACAGGGGAAAAAACACTATTAGGCTTTAGGAAACAAATTAATTCACGTGTCGGGGATCAACTCCCTGACTGGGAGCTCTGACAGCGCGCGGCTCTTCCCCCCCGGAGCATTTTAAGAAAACTTGTTTCGGGAAGTAGAACTTTAATGAATCCCTCTGAAACAAACACCATGTTGCAGCAATATGTGCAGGAGCAATGTGATATTTCTCATCTGCAAACTTACAGAAACATATCGCTTAGTGACGTGGTTTGTTTCTGATCTCTCTGCTCTGCACTGTTTCAGCATTCAGCGAGAGCACTCTGAAATCAGGGGGAATTGGTGGGTAAGCACAAAATCACTCCCGATCGATAGCTTTTATCATAAGCCCAAAGACTTTCCACGCTTCCAGACTGAATGGGGAAGTGAGGACAATCACAGCCAAATATCACAGTGGGTTGTCAGGCCCATTGAAACACATCCACTCCAGCAGTAATCATGGCTGTCTGCCTCTGGCTTTGGGAACTAAAGACGGACTATGCCAGTGATCCATAGCTTCATAAAGACGCCCTTAAAACAGAGCGTTAAAGTGATAGCGGAGATATTATCACTCAGTGTCATCCTAAATCTCAGAAACAGAAAGGTAGTTTGTAAGGTGAGAGGAAGGGAATCAAATACATTAAAAACATCCTTTATCAGATCCTGTTAGCTGCCTCGGGGAATTGCAAAAATCCCCGCAGTCCTGGCATAAGAGGAATAAAACCTGGTATCAAATTGAAAGCCCACACAAAGAGAGATTGATTTGTCTTGCAATTGAAGTTTTCAAGATGAATACCAGCGTGATGCATTCGTGGCGTTTATAGCCTCGTGATCTACCTTTCGATTGGAGGCTGAAATTGTCGTTTTCGAAAGTGCCTCTCACCTCTGGTGCAGAACGGGCCGTCGTAGGCGGAGTCGCTGCAGTCACACAAGTATCCGTTGTACTTCTCCACACACTTCCCTCCGTTACGGCAGTACATCCCAAAGCTGGTGCAGTGGCCTTGGCATCCTGGTTTGACCCCGGGCGTGACCTTCGCCCTTTCTTCCAGGTCCAAAGTGATGCCGTTCATCCGGAGAGCTCGGATACATCCCAGAAACCCCCGCTGACCCCCTGCGGCACCTGAGGAGGAGAGGTAGATGGAAAACAAATACAAAACAGGTAGGGAGGTGAGAGAAAAGTCAGGGTCACAGAAGACATGTTCCAATGTAAGAGTGTGTTTTAATCTCTTTTGGTAATATCGTAGCGCCCGGAGGAAGACACTGATGTCCCGCTAATCCCTCCGACTGTGACGCCGCTCCTCAAACAACCTTCAACTCCTTTTATTTCTTCACTAATTAAAACAGCCTAATGAACACTGTGTCTTAATGAACATCTCCAAACCATAAACTCTGAAAAGAAATTGATAAACAGTCAAACACACACATTTTGAAACACACCTCACACAGCGATCTGAACGAGTCAATAGAAACATTAATGCTCAGCCTTGGGGCGTCGATAGCCATTCCTCTAAAGTGCCTCCATCGTCATTCTGGCCGTGCACCATTACAGTCTAACTACCCATTAACTTGGACAGAGTAGGGGTGTTAAACAGATTCATGTGCAGCTAAATGACTATAGCAATAAACACACTCATAAACATGCACCCACAGGTATAGACTCAAGCATCACCAGCACACCCACAGAGAGCAGATTCACTGTATGGATACACACACACAAGAACGGGCAGAGAACATACACACACACACACACTATCATTAACAAGAGCCGGGGGGCATTTTAGTTATTAAAACCTCTCCATTGCATCCTTTAGATTACAGAGAAGTGTCCATTCAAGGAGACATGATAAGGAGAGCAGACTTTAACACACACGTCCCCAAAAGCTGCATGTTCCCACCTCACACACACACCTCTGTCACACACCTCCACCTACAACACAGTTCTGACAGGATGACTAATGCATGGCCTTGATTTCCTCCAGCAGACACCTATCAGGTTGGCTCTCACATGCTTTCTCCACTTTCCATTCCCACACAGGGCGTGACTTTTAGTAAACCTGCTAATTTATTTATTTTGTACCTCTGATTGGCTGGAGGTTTCTGCCACCTGTTTACCCAGATCCAATCAGCCTGTGATTAAACAGACAGCCGGCTCTGAGGCCTTGTGGAGACCAGGGTGGACGCACACACACACGCACGCACGCACACACACACACACACACACACACACACACACACACACACACGCACACACACACACACACACACACACACACACACACACACACACACACACACACACACACACACACACACACACACACACTTTCTGTATGGTGAGCCTAGCTGATACTTACTGAAATCAATAGAGGCTCATATATATTTTTGCATAGGGGTTGAGGCTGTCACAATATCAGATTTCCATTCCTTGATGATCGAGGCTAAATAATAAAGTGTAGGCAGGAGAGGTTGTGTGACCGTACACAAAAGTGCTTCACAGACAGTGAAACACGTGTAGTGTGTGTTCACACCGATTTACTCATAGGTGATGCTCATGGCTCAAGGGCATGAAACCCTGTAACGACGTGCTAATGAGGAATCATTGTATATTCATTAGGTTATACACATGCACACATATATTCAGGCCAAATCACCAATTAGAAGAGAAATCGTAAATGTGAACCTTTCGCCTTGGCTGTGAGATTGTTAATGTTTGTGTTGATTTTATATTACTGAGTAATGAGGGAAACATGAGTAACCATGCAGTAGGGTCTTAAATACAGTACAGAGTTAAGGGAACATACATTATGCATTAATAGGTACCTGGACAGCTCTTTTAATCAAACTTGTATCCCATGTATACTAACATCTGCATGTTCACCTTATGACATTGTAAAACCTTTTGGAGGTGGGAGATACTATCATATAATAGTGCTTTATATATGTTAATCTATAAATGTGCTTTTTCGCCCCGTAATGTATCACTGCACAGAATTGCATTGTGTTAATGGTATGGTATGAATAAACTAAAACTACCGCATCACAGATTGATGCCTCTGAAAGCCATTTAATTTGCAATTGGTGTTATTGTCTGTCCAAAATGTCATCACTTTATCTCATATGACACCTGTGTTAAATTGTCATAATTAGCATATAAAGTATTGAGTTATGGCCGAAAACTTTAAATGTGGTCACTGTGACTTTGACATTTTCTTCAACAAAATCCAATCAGTTCATCCTTAAGTCAAGTTGATGTTTCTGTCAAATTGGATATAAATTCATTCATGGGGACTGGCGGAAAAGACCATTTATTAAAAAATAACTACCTGGCTAAACTTGAATCACCACTAGTCTGGAGCTGCAACTAAATCAGATGCAATGAAACACATGTGTAACCTCTAGGTGAGGTCTGTGTACATGTTGTGTGTCACGGAGACATTTGATTACACTCATTAAATGGAACCTACTGTCTTGGCAGGTGAGCGATGCTGGTTTTCCTGTGACAGGTGTCGCACACATGCAGGGAGCAGACACAAGCAACATGTCCATCCATGCAGACAGAAAAACAGAAGAAGGAAGGACAGAAAAAACAATCCAAACGAGAGAAAATTAAGTAAAAACATGCAAAAACATAAATAAACAAAAGTGTGATAGCTAGCATTAATCAAAAGGGGGATACAAGAACAGATGGTGGCATGCAATGAATACAACGTGGCATGATGGATAGCTGTGCGTAGGTATGGAGTGAACTGGAGAGGTAAAAGTTAACAGAGTGAAGTCGATGACAGCCGGCTGATGGTATAACATTTACTCTCAGGGCCATTAGAGCAAATGAGCCACTGTGCAGTAAACACTAAAGCAATCAAATGCTTGATGAGGAGCATATTGATTGAGAAGGGGATGATACAGCAACAGATATGAGACCGGGTTCAGCAAAGCTTCTTGTTATATCCCTCCTGTGAGATGATGTGAAACCATAGAAGCTGATTATTATAGAAATTATTTCAAGGTTGCATCCATTTCATTCTGAGAAAATGTGTGAAGTGTCGGGGGAAGAATCAGTCGGGTTCAGATCAAAATCCTCCCCGCTCTTTCCAAATCTCTCCATCAAACACAAAACGATCTGTATCTTTTCTTGATGTCAGAGGCCAAACAATGAAGCGCTTCCCTTCAGAGTCTGGGTCACTTCCTGTGTAACTCCTCAAAGCAATCCTGAAGTGAGGATTTAGGGAGGATTAGAGATCAGATATGAGACGGTGCTGACACTTCTATGGCTGTTACCAAACCTGCTTTCTGTCTATCCTCCACTATGAGGTGTGTGTGTTTGGACGAGCCACAGACAACAGGCCTCCTCTTGTCTTCACCGAATAGAAAAGTCAGAATACACAAATGCAAATGAGGCAGAGGCGCTATCTGGAAATCATTATGTTCCTGGTTTCATAGCCGCGAGTCGCTCGGTGACGAAACCTCTCTCGCACCTTTCCATTTCACTAAATGGAAGTGCAAATACACTGAGAGGCAAATTGGGACATGATAAGATGAGAATGCTTCAGCAGCGTTCGCATCAGCAGAATTGATGAGACAGTGGAATTATATTATAAACGGGGGATCGGGAAGGGGGGTTAAGGCTATCACGTCGGGACACCTGATTGGAATTTGGAACAATCTCCTCTGAGCAGAACTTATTTCCAGCTGATAGTAGGAAGTCTGTGATCCGCCTCAGCACTTTTCCTCCCATCCGCAAATCCCTGAAACTGTTTCAGCCCTGGAGTTTGGTTTATAGCGCATTGACAGCTCAGCACAAAAGGGGGAATTAAACAGAGAAGTGAAAGCAGAGGGAGAAAAATTGGACATATCTGCTGCCATTTGAACTGCGGATGAGCTTGAGAGGGCATTTTGTGGAGGGGGGGAGGCAATAAGGAACTAAAGAGACATCTTTAACCAAATGTGGGCATAATTGGTGTGAGGATAAGGCCACGATGAGTTTGATACAGAGTGTGGGCGGGATAGGGAGAGGGATGATATCCTCCTTGTCCAATAAAAGTTTCTTAATCCAAAGATATATAAATGCTGAGTCATAGTATCAAAGTGGGAAAGAAATGACCTCTATAAGCAAATTCATTCATTTCTCGTCACACGCCCTCACAGCCGGCAGAGGATCCGTTTGAACTTCTTTAAAACTCTGATCTTGTATTAGTTATCTCGGATTAGTTTCAGGGACGTGCCTGAGTCCTCATATGTGCATATTAATCATGTTAAATGGCTGTATGCGTGTGTCTGCTGGATTAACATGAACTTAATTAGCAGATTGACATGAAGCCTCTTAAGAGACGACCTAATGACTTCCAGGAAAGGATGCTATATATTTTAAAGAAACAATCAGACGTCCTCGCAATGGATTTAAAGGGCAACGTAACTGTAAATAAAGACAGAATGACTTTGTATTCAATTCAATTAAGATAACAGGGCTGATGTTCTGAGGCTGCCGCACAGAAGAGCTCATTATTATTGTGTGTCTATCTCAATATTTTCTATAATCGAGCCATGAAGCTTCCCCAAATGATATCTTACATTCAGGAAATTAACACATTTTCTGAAAAGTTATCTTTGGATATACAAATTAGTCATTATCTTGAGAATCATGCGGAAAAAGCCCTCTGTGAAAATCTTGAAAGGATATAGATAGGAATGAAAATGTGTGTGTGTGTGTGAGTGTGCGTGTTTGTGTGTGTGTGTGTGTGTGTCTTACCAACGTAGAGCTGGCTGAACAGCTCTAGGCGTGTGTGTCCCTGAGCCGGAGCGAGCTGAGAGGCCCGGTACGTTTCATCCAGCTGAAGCACGGCCTGCTTCACGTTTCGCTCGGCCATCACACGATGCCATTGGTCGTCATTGAGGGGCGTGTCCGAATGCACCGTCAACTCCACAAGTCCGTTTCCAACGTCGAAGGAGAAGGAGATGACTTTAGGAGCTGCACAGAGAGGGAGAAGAGGACAAATATAATCAGCTTAAGTCATTTATTAAACCACATGAAGCGTCTCTCTCTAGAACCCAATACTTCATGTTCTGCTGCACTCTGCAGGTAAGTATGCTCTCCTTGTAATTTCAAATCTAATGGCTCATTTGTTTCAAGGCCCTTCATTTGGCTGGTATAGATTTCAGATATGCAACAGACGACGGCCCACAGCTTCGGACAGGATTAATCTCACGGCAGCCGACGGATCCCAGAAGCTTTTGAGATTGCACGACATCAAGCTGTGCACCAGAAGTTAAAAAGCAGTAAAACAGCGAGAGATCAACAGTTGAGGAAAAATAACAGACAGGATAAGAGCAGAACAATAATATGCAATCTCTGGGCAAGATAACCTTTCTGTTCTGCATGATTGTTCCTAAAGTAAGTGGATTTATGTACGTTTGTGTGTGTGTGTGTGTGTTTGTGTGTGTTTGTGTGTTTGTGTGTGCCAAGTTCAAATGCCATGAAGTTCAGTAGCCTTATATTTTAACAGACCAACAGGGGGCACTGTTATACCTTTTATGACCATAACATGTCAAATAGTCATGGATATTTCTGTTTGTGTGTGTGTGTGTGTGTGTGTGTGTGTGTGTGTGTGTGTGTGCGTGTGTGTGTGTGTGTGTGTGTGTGTGTGTGTGTGTGTGCGTGTGTGTGTGCGTGTGTGTGTGTGTGCGCTCTCGACCTGCCACCTATCCATTCCAGATGTGTTTGCGACTGCAGTAGAGAAGACACTGTCTGATGGCTTTTAACCTCTCTGCAGGGAACAGTGATCAATCTCTTTGTGTGTGTGTGTGTGTGTGTGTGTGTGTGTGTGTGTGTGTGTACCTATTTTCAACTCTATCTCAGCTTGAGACAATTGCAATGTCGCAGCTTTTGATAAATACATTTCAGAGTAAAAGCTGCGACATTGCAATTGTCTCAAGCTGAGATAGAGTTGAAAATAGGTACACACACACACACACACACACACACACANGCGTGCGTGCGTGCGTGCGTGCGTGCGTGCGTGCGTGCGTGCGTGCGTGCGTGCGTGCGTGTGTGTGTGATTGGCCGCTATCTGCCCTTGCCCCCGGTGATAGGATGTGAGGCAAGGAGGAGAGGGGAGAAGCTCAGCCATGTCATTGGGGAGCGCTTATCGCACTGTACCAGAAGACACACACACACACACACACACACAGATGCAGGGATACCGGTGCATACCTCCACGTACATAGAAATGTCATATGCAACTTATTTTCAGCATTTGTGATTCGTTTACATCAATATACATTCACACATACACATATTTCCCCCCTCGGCTCCACTGCTCCTCCAGGGTCGTGATGGGGGGTCTGAGGCCGATCCTCACACAGTTCAAACCACAGTAGCCTCCACTCTTCGCCTCTTCCTCTTCCTCCTGCCCTTCACATGCACCCTCCTCCTCTCCTGTCAGCTGTCCACTGCCTTTCTCTTTGCTCTCCTCTTTTCCATCAACCGTCACCTCTTCAATATTCAGTCCTCTCACCCGTACATGGCCTCTTCTTCCTCTCCCTATTCCTCTGACTCTTCATCTTCCCTGAGTGATAGGAGAGAGATGGGGGGAGGACAGCAGAGAAGTCCCCTCACCAACCACAGTCTGATCATTCATCAGCAGCTGTTTAACGCGCGGCTACTTTGTCTTCATTAGCTGCCGCTGGTTTCGCTTCATAAAAGTCATTAGAAAAGTTATCAAGAAATCCCTCCGCACCGTATCCATGCATCCCATTTCAAGTCCTCATCGGCTATGAGATGACCAATTCTCTATCAAGTAGTATTGAAGGAATGCAGGAAATTACAGGCTATGTTAATACCTTTGCACAGGAATATAATTTTACGTGTTGAATTCTGAGGAGATATTAAACGAGTCACACGACTGACGTGAGATAACGCTCTTTTATCCAGACGTGATTGATAGCTCTTTGGAATGAATTGAAAATGGATGCTTTGCCATTTGAAATAAAACAATTTCTACAAAGAATTCATTCTGCAGCTTATCGGATCAGAATAGTGTTTGCCTCAGTGCTGATTACGTCTCTTTTCTCCGCAGATAACTACTGGAACGCCGCGTCGTTCACCACCCCGTCCTCCTACCTGCACTTCGCCACCTTCCAGGGCGAGACCAGCGCCGACATTTCCTTCTATTTCAAAACCAGCGCTCCCTACGGCGTCTTTCTGGAAAACCTGGGCAACACAGACTTCATCCGTTTGGAGCTGAAATGTAAGATATCTGAGTGATTCTGTGTGTGCACGAGAGCCTCCCTCTGACTCTTCATAGAGCGCTGGTTGCATCCTAACACCACACACACTCAAATTCACACTGACACACACACGCACACACACTGATGCAGATGCACAGCGACAGTCAATTGCCTTCCTGATTATGTCGCACTACTTTGTGATTGCAAGAGAGAGCAATCATTTATTTAAGGTAATTGGTGTGTGTGCAATAATGATGTCCATTATAAACCTCTGTTTAACCAAATCACCCATTTTCAGGGTTGATAAAACACAAACTCTCAATACACACAAATACTCCCTTTTTCTCATTTTATTAAAAAAAATAATCCTGCTAATACGAGTGTTTACCTCTCTAATACACACTTACGCAGCGTCCACACGGCGGCGTGCGTTGAAGCTTGCCGGTGGGCGTGTCTGAAACTCGACCAACAACCAATCACATGAATCTCCCGCCCCGGACACACAATCACGCGGTTTGATTGGCTAGAGCTTTTACTGGCACATGATTTGATTGGCTGACGCTTCCATCGAAGCTTCAAAAGTTGAACATTGCTCTACTTTTGAAGCGAGCAAAGCAAAGCGACGGAACCACAATGCAATTCGGCAAATGGGCAGAAGCGTTGAAGCTTCAACGCATGCTGCCGTACTGATGGGCCGTCACACACACACACACTGAGTCACTCAATGGTGTCAGTGACAGGTGTAAGTGTTGATTGTGTACCTGCACACATTGAAGAGTCAGAACTCGTTCACATTCCTCAACACACAGAAACACACATGCGTAGGTATATTTTAATAAAGCATAAATAATAAACTAAATCAATTAAAAACATCTCAAATATTTGTCTAATTCTGATGAATCTTTACTGGAAAGAAACACTTCTTTATTTGACGTATTGTAGCTGAGACCTGTCAATGAGATGAGCAGCATAAGATGTGTTTACATATTTATTTGACACATTAGAATAACAGGTGCGGCATTGCTATTTTTATATTTCTCAAGCTACTTGTGACAAAATACAAGGTCAAAACTGCCGTCTGTTCGTCTCAGCTGTGTCAACATTACAGGATCTCACAGCAGAGAGAGAAACATCGAACACAATCTGAAATAAAGATGAATCGGCATCATCTGGGATTGTGTTTCGAATATGAAGAGAGACCAGGAAGAGGACCCATAAGACCTCGAAGACTATATGAAGAGGAGATAATTAGCAAGCTGAATCCATTGAGAATAACTGCAGAAAACATTGATTTACAAATACATTACAGCTGGTTGTTGGTGAGGAGCTGGAGGATAAACACAGTGAGGTTAAGGTGGATAAATTCTGTCTCACTCCACCTGTGAGTTTAAGAGCTATGGAAGCAGACTATGGTGCCAGCCGCAGTGTCCTCTCAGCACCATCAGTCACACGGAGTTCAACTTTACGGCCTGTGGAAGACATCACTCATTAGGAAATCTCACGCTCAGCAGTTTTCTGAATCCACAAGGACATGAAGTTATGTGTCTAACCGAAGAGCAGTGAACCAGGAAGAGCTTGACGGTGTTTTGGAGATGTTGGAGACATTTTCTGTTCTGCTGGTTTCATCTCTTGGGGCGTGACCATGAGTTCAAAAAGAGGATGAAACTACTGAACACATATAACTTCCATAGATATGGGTTATAAGGGGATTTCTGAGCAGTTTCCCTCCTGCAACAGAGCGAAGTGTTTCAGCACCATGGACAGCTCCAGGCAAAAATTGAACAAACATTAAAGACTGTTCTTAACCTGCATCCTTCTGGAAACTGCTCAGAAACCACTTAATTGTGAAGATACCTAGAAAAGCCATAAATCTTCTAAAAAGCACCAGTCTACAGGTGGTAGTTGTTAAGTTTCATGAGGCGCAACAGGCCTTTTTAACAATGAAATGGCTATTATTCTCACAAACTACCCAGCAGTACATAAAGGAAACACCACTTTTAACAGCTGCAACATTAAAGTGATGAACACAATAATTCATCTTATCTTATGATATATATATACTATTCTGAAATGGGCTCTTGCACAGAATAAGTAACTTTGATATTTTAGGTAGATGTTGCTTTTAAATCCAGTATTTGGTCGTAGAACTACTTTTACCTAAGTAAACAGTTCTTCCACATCTGCCCATACATTAAAACATATACTCTTGCACGAAAACTCAATGTGCTCACACTATACTGAAGAGTGTGAGAGGTTTGCCAAAGGGGGTGATAACACACACACACACACACAGATTCAGTGAGTGTCCAGCAGGCCAGAGGAGATATGGAGTGTGTTTGTGTTTGTCTCTCCCTTGCTATCATCTCGCATTTTTCCCCACAGCACATGTTTAGACACACTCGTGAAACAACTTGCATGCACACACACTCTCTTGCACACACACTCTCTTGCACACACACACGTAATCTCTGCTCTCTCTGCTCTCGCTGGTGCAAAAGCTCTATTTGCTCCAATCCGGTCAAGGTATGAAATGACTAGCATTAGGCCAGAATAGCATGGCTGTGGCATTGCAGGAGCTCACACACACACACACACACACACACACACACACACACACACACACACACACACACACACACACACACACACACACACACACACACAACCTTGTAGCAAACACACATCAGTGTGACCTCAGCGGACTTAAAGAGCCATCAGCCGGACACTGTTCCTCTTTGAATCTTAAGAAGAATATTTGAGAGGCAGCATTGGGGGCATATTCAGAAGTGGACGTGTAACAGGATTGAGGACGGATTGAAAGGTCCTCAAATACAGAAACGCTTGACTTCTGAGGCTCACTGGAAAGTATATGTTGGGTCTTTAAGAGGCTGCAATTTCCGTGATAGTCTCGCCCAAAGGTTATAAACACTTACAGTCTGGGATCCAGCTGGGAAATGCTCTTTCCTGCTGAGACTTCGGCTTAAGAAATGTTGTTATTGCCTTTTATTATGTGAAGGCCAAACAGAAATAAAGTTTAAATCTGAAGTTTAGAAGAGGCCTATGCATCACTCGCTTTCTCAAAGTTGTCAGATGTCTCTCTGACATGTAAAGCAATATGTAGTTATCTACTAAAGCGAAAATCAGCCACCACTAAGAATATATATTCAACGGGCTCTACTTTTAAAATGCTCAGAAGAGAATCTTTATCTGATCTATGTAGACACTAAGAAATATTCTGGAAGATATCAAAAGAACGTTTTTTTTTGCCGATAAAATGGATTTTCAGAGTCTCTTTGTCACAGAGAGATCTTTTCTTTTGACAAGTTGCTTGAAATCATGTTTGAGCGTCGGCAGCAGCAGGTTTTCTGTGGTGTTTGAATCAAGTTTCTCTCTTTAGTAGGCCGCCTCAGACAGTGGTGGAAAACAGAGCACGAGGCCATCAGAGAAAATGAGATGAACAACAGAGAATGAACAGAAGGAGATAGAAGTGATAACACACTGCCAGCCCTCTGAAGGTAGCTTAAAAGCTGCTAAACGGAACTTCCCATTACACAAACACACACACACACACACACACACACACACACACACACACACACTTACACCTGTAGCATCCATCACAGGTATGCAAATAGAGGAGACAGCTCTGTGCTCTGAGGGCACGTCAGCTTTCCATCCTGTCTGTGGACTGAGTAGAAAAATAAAGTTGTAGGGCATCCATCTTGTTTGCAATGCTGCTAAAACAACAGACAATTAACCACACACACACACACACACACACACACACACACATATGCCATACAGCCTCATTGCTAAGATATTGTTTCCGCCGGGGTAATCTGATATATGTTTGGCTTTCTCTCAGCGTTTGAAATAAGTGATGGCTGCTCCCTGCATACAGACATCATTAATTCAGTGTACTAAAGCCTGTCAGAGGGTTTACACTCCAGGCCTCGATGTGTGTGCATGCATCTATTTCTCTGCTTGTGTATCGTGGGAAGTCAAATGTTTAAGCGCTTCTTCAGATTTATCTTACACAATCACATCATCCAGGCAGGATTATGTTGGTGTCGTTGAAACTCAAGAGGAAATGATAGTGTCTGAGAAAGGGATAAAGGAAGGAAGGAGAGATGGAGGGGGGGGACGGGTGGGTGGGCAGAGTTAATGCTATGTTAGATACTGATAAAAGACGAAGTAATACAGGGGAAAGAAAGGATAGTGTCAGGATGCAAGAGATAAAAGAATGAAAGAAATAAAAAAAGATAATTAGAGTTAAGTAATATGAAAAGCATATTACAGCCCATTAAAGCCTGCTTTACTAAGGACTCATGGCTGAGGGAGTATCTGGACCTACTGAACATGGAGCGTGCAGCTTCTCTGCTGGGAGATTTTGAGGGGACACAGGAGGATTGCGGTTCACTGACGCAGCTCTCCTATCTGACCCTGTCAATATGGCATCTCCTGTGTAATGTATAATGTATTGTTTATGTAATGTCCTGTGTATGTCACAATCAGCTGTCTTAGGAAGTCATCCTTGCATCCCCCCCCCCCGTTACGTTTTGTTTAGTTGTTTGTTGTTACATGTTTTGATGTACGGTCTGTTATCTGGAGCAATGTCTGTTTATTTTATAACTGAAAAAAATTGCCTTGTGACTGAGTGTGTGTGTGCGGGCTCGTGCACAAATTCCTTCTGAGCTGAACTCGTTTTGACAGACTTTTAATTACATCTGTTCTTGAAAATTAATCAACCTCTGTGAATCATCTCTGAGACAAAGCATGGGGCCATCTTCCCCTGATGCAGAGGTCAATCGTACAGCCATTGTTCAAAATTGCCCTTCTCCCTCAATCAGCAGTGAGCTATAATCATAATAAAAGCCTTTAAAAGACATCCAAATATTGTTCTTGATTGCTGCACATCTTGTTGTAAGGAAAATAACAATGAACAGTGTGGGAAAGATGTCATAAGAGAAATGTCATGAGAAACTAAATTCCGACATTCGTATTAATTGCACAGAGACTGCGTCAATGGCTTTGAGTAATCCTCTCGCTTACAAAATCCTAAATTCTCCTATTTAAGTTTTTTTTTGTCTGTATGCATTTTTTTTTTCTCCAATGAAAACCACAAATTCTCTCCATGGCCATAATTTAGCAAAAGCCTAATTACCATCGAAAAACAAAACTCTTTGTGGGTGCATGTTCGTGCTGAACACAATATCAAGCTCACTTGATGCATTTGTGTCTATTCCCAAATTGCTCGGGTGTTGTAAACAGCACACAAACATGGTGCGCACACAGACACAAACACCACCACCTTGTATCTCCTCAACACAAAACATTAAGCGGTAAGGATAGAATTGCTTTTGAGGGCAACATTGCGTAGCGCTAAGTGGACAGCTCTGAACATCGTATGTGAAAAGCCCCCTGAGGTCGAGTCCTTGCGTATCGAGGAACTTCTAACATATCTAATGGGCTGGTGTGTTTGTGTAGTCGCCTGAGCCCCTTTATAGAAACTTCCTTTGTCATTTGAGCCCCTGCCTTGGAACCTGCAGAGAACAATTTACCATTCAAGGTCAATATTCTTTGAAATATTCCTAGCTCTTTTTATATTCCTAGCTGGTGACCTGCATAATAATGGAATGCTTGTAATGTATGAAGTATTGCAACAACACTTCAAGGAGGGTGTGTTTGTTGTTTTGACGGTCTGTTCGCTGGCAGGATTACGGAGAAACCACGTGGCCTATTTTTATTAAACTTCGTGGAAGGGAGCAGCATGGACTAAGGAGTGGAGTGGATTGGAATCACGTAGCCAAAACCCACATCCCCTTATGATCTGCTCGCTGAGTTTTAAAATGTAGTATTGCTTTTATGTCCATCACACTGAAATTACCACAGTTTAAAGCTGAGCAAAGAGAACCTCTGTAGAGTTTGATAATTGTGCTTGGAAAGTTGCATGATTTAGTCTCAATGGAGCCCCGACATGCTTGAAAATGGAAAATTAATCCAATTTGCCATGTTTTAGCAAAAAAGATTAAAACAACCCCACACTGTGCCTTGAAGTTGCTATGCCATTTTTACTTGTACATGGGTCCCATGTCGCTTCCTGGTGGTACTCCTTAGGAATTCTTGTGGGGGATCCTTTTGAAGCAAATATATACTATAAAATGCCTATTATTAGCATTTTTTGAAAGGGTTTGAAAGGTAGGAAAACATAAGATAAATGAAGAAAGATGAAGAGGAAGACACAAGTGTAGAGAATCCAAACTTTTAGGCATCTTGAAGTCAGCATGCTGCTTGGCCAGTGCTTATGACATCTTACAGAGTGTGCAGTCCTGTCAGCATTAGTGAAATAGTAGTGTTGTATTATAATCTTTTTATCTCAGATCGGAGAAAAGGACACACCGCCATGTGTGCTGTGCTCTAACTCCATAACATCCAGTATGGCCAGAGGGCCGAGGCTGGTGATGTAAGTGCTTATGCAATATCACCGGTCGTGACCATTCAAAGGAGCTAGTGATGGTTTAGGATTATAATGCTATTTTCTTTTGTCTACTGTGATGTTGGATTGTAGAATATTTTCACTGGCAACTCTGTACTTTTTGGTATAAGAGCAGAGCGGGCTTTTTTAATTACATTGAATCTCTTTTATGTTTATCTGTATTGCAGCGTGATGCTCTGTTAATGTAAGTCCTGGTGTTGGTAGACGCTTTGATATCTGAGACTTGATTGGGTTGCATTTTCAAATGGCACATTTATGTTGTTTCAAAACATCCATGTTTGTTTCGGTTTTCATGTTTTGATACCCTGACACAATTGTGCATCAATCTTAGCTGGTACAAAATGTTAAATGTGTTTTTAAAACCTAGCAATACCCGTAGAAAAATAATCATCTTTGACAATAATTAAATACAAAAATGGTACTATTAAGATTCTTGTCATCTTGGTGAATGCAAAATGTTAAAAAATGCATAGAAACCAATAGATGATTGGAACAGATAGGAAATCAATCTAAACACTTACCATAAGCTTTGGACAATGGTTTGTGGCATTGCAAAGTATATTTTCTTGATGATTGATGAACTAAAACATGGTTTTGCATGTCCATTAGTAATGGTGAAGAGCTAAGGAAATGAAATGCCTGAAAGCCAGCATTATTAGCAGGACGTTTTCAAAACCACCACTATTCTCTTTTTCAAACACAAGTGTTAAATGGCTGACTTCCATATAACCTGTGGGTAACTATTGGAGCATCACCCGACCTTAAAACATGGAAGCAGGTAGTATAATTAATTGAAGCTCAAGCAGTTTTATGATGGTTTTGAAAAAACTGGAAATATGTAGTCTCCTCGTTTTATTCCCTTCTTGACATAACATCTTCTTCTCACCATGCTTTATGTAAAAAGGTGAGTTGAGGTCAAAGTAAATGTTCTTCAATGTATGGCAACATATTACGCAATGATTTTCCATTATCACTCAAAGACAAAAATAGATACTTAATCACATTATATTGCCTGGAGTTGGGTATACAGCAGAAAATAAACAAAAAAAACACAAGTTCTGTATTTCATATTCCTTGATTGCATTGTAATTATTTGCTGAAACCATGGGAGTAAACCATAACCACACTTTCTTTTAGCCAGATTAAAGTCCTTGGTTATGAGGTTAAGGCTGTGTTACTGTCAATTTGGGGTTAATGTGATTTTTCACATTTTAAAATAAGAAAATGTGTTAAATCCAATAAAGGATTATTTAGTGTTTCTAATTGAAACAGCAACACATTGTATATAAACCTTACGGACAATTATTTAATTGTTATTTATAGTAAAATGCTGATAAAAATAAGATGTGTTTTAAATCAAGTGGGTGCTTTTAGAACAGCTGTTCCAAAGCTGAAGAGGTTTGGAGACTGGTCCTTCAAGCAACCCACAGTCTCTCCTCTAACAATGTTCTGAGGGTTTAACAGCTACGTATGAATTCAGTGATTTGCAAAGCTATCAGTGTTTACAATTACATATAAAAAATCCAGTGAAGAGAAACAGTCTTTCTTTTTTAAGGAGGTATTTTTTTTTGTGGTTTTGGCTGATACTGAAAACAATGGACAATATCTAATTCTCCCACTCCACTGATCCTATTGATGGAGACTTCCGAGCAAACTGACAGGAAATTACCAGCTGCAGATGGAAGCAGTTACAAAAACTTGTGTGGATGATTTTGTTGTAGGGTGAATAGGTGAAGCGTTTCCCATCTTATTTTCCTTAATCATTCTGCTTCTTTGATTAAGAGCGTGCACCAATCGCTGGTGAAGGATGTAGAGAGAGAGAGAGAGAGAGAGAGAGAGAGAGAGAGAATGAGAGAGAAGGGGGGTGGTGGGAGGAGGGGCTGACTGGTTTGTCAGCACCGCGGACAGCTCCAGTCTCCTGCCTCTGGACTGCAGGGAAGCGACGATAATGCACAGCTGGATGAAGGTAAAAACATCAAATCAATCCATAGATTAACCCCCAGTTATCACTGCCATCGCACAGCATCTTGTTTTGTCCCCTCTTCCTCTCCTCGATGGACTCGTTTCCCGGCCTGACTGTGGAGTCCAACCGCATTTAACTGCATTGCCTCTGCATCTCCAGTGTTTCCCCCCTCCTTCCCTCCCTGTTACTAGCAACCAAAGTGCTTTCTTTTTTTTGGGGAGGGGAGAAGTGGATCGACCTGCTCGAAGTTCTTCTGATAGCTTCTGCTCATGCTCGGCTCCCCAGTTTGTGTTAAGGAGTGGGGTTTCTCTCCGAGCCCGGGAGTGGATGTTACTTTAGGATGCAGAAAGAAGAGGAAGTTGAGTAGTTTCGGCTCCGTCGGAATATGAGATAAGCGACCTGCATCTGCAACATTGGCTCCAAAACCCCTCAGATCAGAGTGGTTCAGACGCGATCTTTGTCTGTGTGTGTGTGGACAACAGCCAGCAAACAAGATGAGGTGCCTCTATGACTTTCTAAATTGCACGTAAGAGAGAGAAACAATACAGAGTGGTTCTTTTTACTCTGCTACAGCTGCAGGAAGCGACGTTTTCTTTCTCCGGCTGCCCAGACGAGTTTTGCATCTGAGAGGAGACTCTGGGAAATCAAAGAAAGCCTAATTTCTCTCGACACCTAATATACAACAAATAGAAAATGAAGAAGTTCCGGAAGGTGTTGGACGGTTTGACCACCTCCTCTCCGGGAGGCACTATGGGATCCCCATCGTCCGGCAGCGCGGCCGGGACCCCCACCGCGGCGCCAACTCCTAAGGAAATCGACATCCAGGAGACCCTTGTGTCAGAAAACTTTCAGATGTGTAAGGTGGGTCGATCAAAAATATTTTATTTCATTTTAAGGCAGTAAACAACCAATAACGAATTTCTTTGTAAGACAATGTAACATCTTGGATTGTGGTTTCCCCCAAATTCACCTACATGATGCGTGTATCAAATTGATGTTATGTATGGATATATGAAAGGGACAGAAAAAAAAGTTTAGCTGCTGCGCTTCGTTTGGTAACGTGATGTTCTCTGTTGAAAGTTAGCCTCTGGTTTCGAAAAAAATTTCTCTCACAAAACAAAAGCTTCTGGTTCTCTCTTATCCTCAGTGGCTTTTTGTTTTTAGGGCCTTATAACAGCAAGGAATCGCGGTTATTCCATTAGTCACCCAGTGTTCATCAACATTTAACCCCGTGGGCACGTGTGCACGTTGGGTGAAGCTGGCATGTGCGTGCAGTGTTGGCTTCTTCCCACTATACGGCTTCAGCACGCTGCATAGGCTGCAGTAGCCTACACACATGTGGTATAAACAAGTTAACAACCCAAAGGAAGTCAAGGAATAGCAGGCTCCCGTTGCATCTGCAGGCAGGCACGAATGGTAGGGAGCAATTACATAACTGGTGTCCCTTCCTTGCAAGCCAGCCGAGGGACCTGCAGTACTGTCCTAGCTGATGTGCTTTTCACCAAGAAGGAGGGAGAATGAGGGAGGGATGTGGACGGTTGGAGGAGGGAGG
>NW_011350484.1:23383-26703 GCF_000735185.1 Notothenia coriiceps
CACACACACACACACACACACACACACACACACACACACACACACACACACACACACACACACACACACACACACACACACACACACACACACACACACACACACACACGACCACCACCTACTGATGCTTTCTTTGTGATTAGTGTGTTTGAAGTCGGGATACTGTTTATTTCTCCACGGGAGGCACAGCCAATTATTGAACAGGGTTAATTGAGGACTAAACAGGAGGAAGCCTGCAGAGGCTGAGGAAACAAACAATTATGTTTACTGTGTTGTTCCATCTTAGCAAGAAGGGCCACAGTAGTTGGTGACACTCGGATATACAATCACTGACTGAATGCTAAGGGATTGTTTTTATGATTGCATCATATGCAGGGGCTCAAAGGCACACATTATGATCATAATCAACAAGCACAAAGTTAGCTGAAAAGCATAATGATACACATACACACAGAGAAGTTGACTTTTGTGTGTACTGGATAAACAAAGGCAGTCCTTTTCCAGTAGAAATATGATATAACAAACACATATGTGACATAGCAATGTTTCATGTGTGGTGGTTTATATTTATATGCACTAAATAAGACATTAAGCGCCTGGAGCCAGAGAGTAGACAAAACCAAAGAAGGACAAGAGGATATATAAATACAGCCCTGAGGGGAGGAAGCTTCAGAAGGGGGAGAGAGAACGAGAGGAAGAGAGGGATGAGGGAGGAGGTGAGAGAGAGGGCTCAAAGGAGATCCATACCGAGAGAAGCAAAGGAGAACAAACATTAGGGGGTTGATAGGAACTGATTGTTGGAGAGGAAACAGAGTTCGAGGAATAAACTTTGAAGCCAAACCATACCGGTGCCAGATCCACAGATGCAACTGGTTGGCTAAGCTCTGTGGCACATTATCTCTCACACATTGAAATGTTTATCAAACAAATACTTCAAAACAAACCCAACACATAAATCCCTTCCTGCCTGAGACACTATACATATTTAACTGGTCGCTACAAAGCCAGTTAACACACTCACAGCAAATTGTGTTTCATCCAAAAACTAATTTGACAGAACACAACGTTTGCCAATGACTCACTTAAAAAGTTGGCAAACAAAATCTTTAAACTTATAACATCTCCGTGATCCTGAGATGTTCTACTAAGATAGGGAAAAACTATCAGGTGTAAACAAATCACAAAATAACCGTCTTTTATCCAGAAACCCACATCTAACCGCCTCGCAGGGTCAACAAAAAGACAAATCAGGAATTCCTCAGAGAGAAAACGGCACACACTACAAATGATTACTCTTTGATGTTCTTTACAGATATATGTTTCTTAAAAGCATGTTGTGGATGTCTCTTGGATCCATCAACCCATTAGACTGAAGACAGCTGCTGACCTCTGGATCGGACCACAGGGAGGCAGAGGCAGTGAACTGTGGAGCTGACACCATGTGAGATACAGTCTGGGTCTGGAAGCCAACTAGATGATTCATACGTCTGACCAGATGTGACAGTGCCAGCAGATGGTAAGGATGACTGACTGTACACTGTCTCAGGTCATCAACAGGGACATTTACAGGCACACACACACATGTCAAATACATGCGGAAACACTTCATGTTAGGCAGAAATAACTACTGCCACAATAGTTGATATTAATAACCTCATCCTGCATGAACAGAAAGTACGGAGTGTAGATTGTGACATTCAGGATCTCAGACCTCCTGGAGCAAACACCCACTGTGCTTTCTCATTTAATTATTCCACTTGCTACTTTTTCTGCTACCTACTTCAGGTGCAAAGTTGTTGGGGGGCTTTTTCATCAAATGACTAAGAATAGTGTCTAACAAGAGAGAGAGAGAGAGAGCCCCTGAAGGTACCTCTCAGATATCACTGTTCAAAACACTTGAACTTACATATAGACCTGATACTTCTGCTCACAACACGAACACTTCTCTTTCCATTGAGAGCTGCATTTCCTCTCATCTGTAATTGAGTTATCTGAGGGGTGTCACTCCGTGTTTACAGTACACATAGCATTTGAAACTTCGGGTAATTAGTTTCTGTCTGTCATAAAACCCTGCTGTCTAACTTTAATTAGATTTAATTTCATATATATGTTTAGCACTTAACCTTTAGAGATGTTATCATATGGAGAGATGACAGGGGAATAAAGGTTTGGGAAATACAGGATGAGAGAATAAGTAAAATGTAATGCTTTATTTTTCATTCATTTACTTCTAGGAAGGATAACATGTAAGCGTACGAAAGGCTTTAAGTTCAAATAACCACTAAATGGTACAAACATGTCCAAGTATTATTATATGAGGGTACTTTACCACAGGATTTTGAAACTGACCTTGGCATTTACAGCTTTTTAGACTCTCTTTAAGTACGTGTTTGGTCTCATTACTATGTTGGAAGCCACTCGTCCGCCTATAATACAATGACTTCTAACATTCAATGTATAACTAAGGGTCATAATCCATATTTTATAAAAAGAGTAACAGAAGAAAAGGCAAAACAAATGGATTTTACATTTCATTTGACTGACACTTTTATCCAAAGCGACTTCAAATAAGTTCAAATCCATAATTGTTCCAACCACCATAAGTATATCTCTTGCAACATGTTTAAATAAACTGCAGTTGATGAACTATATCTCCTTAATATGAAAAGGAAAATCCACAAAAATACTTTAAATAAAAGTACTTCTGTTACGGAATTGCATCGTTTCAAATCTGACTTTAAGTAACATTTTTAAATGTATATTTCCAATCTGTTGATGCAAATTCACATACTTCTTCTTTGCAAACCCAAAAGTAAACCTTATGTATTGCACCCCAGACTCAAAGTCCTATACATCCTGATAGACTGGCATCAATTACAAAGACATTATACAGTATGTGTGCACATGAACAGTGACACGTGCACAAACCAATTCATTAGTTTTGAACTACCTCAGGTGACCCCTGTAAGCTTTCATTTGTGGTCACTCATGAGGCCAAGCATGTCCCATAGCAGGTGCGTTACATTATAATAAGAGACCACATGCTCCATTTGCTGTCATTTATTTTCATTCCCATCTATTAACAAGTCCAAACCCTTTTAACATCAATAAATGGGGCTAATTCCTCTCTGCCTGCCTGTGACTGTGTAGTCTGCCATTAAACTAGCCATGTAAATGGGCTCCATTAATGCTGGAGCACGCACACGCGCACACACACACACACACACACACACACACACACACACACACACACACACACACACACACACACACACACACACACACACACACACACACACACATACACACACAGACACACA